>NC_063064.1:15130543-15338043 GCF_018812025.1 Megalobrama amblycephala
AATTTGGAAACTTAACAGGAATTTATGGGAATTTACGGGAATTTATGAGAATTAATTGGAAATTTTGGGAAATTTATATAAATGTATAATATTTACATAAAAAGTATCATATAAAAACAAACATTTTCTTTGGTCATACCATAAAATAACAGTTATTTATTTTTCACATTCAATTAATTCTAATTTAGTAAATATGTAAAATAAATATATTTTTATTGCAACAATTGTTATGTGTTATTTATTTCAGTGTCACATGATCCTTCCGAAATCATTCCAATATGCTGATTTGATACTCAGTTATTATCAATGTTGGAAACAGTTGTGCTGCTGAATATTTTTTGGAACCTGTGATACTTTTTTCAGGATTCACTTATTAATAAAAAGTTAAAAAGAATAGAATTTATTCAAAATAGAAATCTTTTCTAACAATATCACTTTAATATCACTTTTATTTAACAATTTCACACATCCTTGCTGAATAAAAGTGTTAATTTCTTTAAAAAAAAAAAAAAAAAAAAAAACAAAGAAAAAAAAATTACTGACCCCAAATTTTGAACGGTAGTGTATATTGTTACAAAAGATTTCTATTTTAAATAAATGCTGTTCTTTACATTTTTATGCACAACTGTTTCCAACATTGATAACGGAGTATCAAATTAGCATATTAGAATGATTTCTGAAGGATCATGTGACACTGAAGACTGGAGTAATGATGCTGAAAATTCAGCCTTGCATCACAGAAATAAATTATATTTTTATGTATATCAAAATAGAAAGCCTTTATTTTAAAAATTGTAGTTATGTTTCACAATATTACTGCTTTTTTCTGTATTTTTGATCAAATGTGCATGTTATGGACTGGGAGAATGCACAGTGCATGCAGGGGTTGTGGCCTCAATAGCCCTGCAGTAAGTAGTGTGCTGTGTGAATGTCAGGGTAAAAATTCAACTAAAATTGCATTAAATATGGTTGTTTTAACCAAAATTATGCTGCAAGATGTTGTTTTCAACTACATTTAAGTACCCTGTCATAGGCTAACCTGTAATTTTGCAAATTCCCTGTTTATTCCCATTAATTCCCGTTAATTCCCATGGAAAGTTTCCAGCTTTGAAAATTCCCAGAATTTTGCAACCCTAATTAAGACATTTTGTATCCATTCTATGATGGAATGAGAAAATGTAATCCTTAACAGAAATGACTCAGGAGTTGCAATCACAATCATTCCATATCTTCATACCATCAGTATGTAGTAATTAACTGAAAATAAATCTTTGACTGTACTATAATAGAGCTTTAAGTCTGTGAGGCAGCTTGTTTGGAAAACTACATTATCATATAAATACAGTATATGTAGTCTATAATACAGACAACCTTAAGGATCTGAGCATTCCTCTCCTTCGCTGCTTGAGACATCAGACACTTCTGTTTCTTCTTAGCCTTCTGCTGTTCATAGTGCGCTTCCATCTGCTGCAGCAGTAATGCTCTTTTTCCCAGTCTACATGAGAAAAATGATATTCATTAAGCCGTACAGTTTCATAACAAGGAATGAATGATGAAAATTATGACTGTGGGAGACTTTTTAACCGATAACTACAGCTCTATTCTCAAAAACAAACTGAGAGAACTCACATATCTTCATGTTTCTGGCTGAGTTCTAACTCTTCGTGTGTATAAGAGGACATTAATGTAGTTTCAAAGACATAAAAAAGAATCCTAAACTCTGTCAACTTTATCTAAAGAAATGTCGCTACTACGTGCTATCGAAACCCTGACGTTGTCATAACATGCTCAGCTGTTATTCTGCGACCATACTATCTGAAAGCAAAGCCTGGCGTAACCATACCAACAACAATGTGTGCGGAAATGACTGCTCGTGAGACTAGATTAGCACAAGTGCGCCATCTACTGTTGGGAAGAGTCTGTTGATATTTCTTTAAATGAACAGCCTAAGCTTTACAGTGGTTTTGGTTCTTTTAAAATGATTAAATTATTTAAATTTGGTTCAGCCTTTAATGATTCATTTTCTTTATTTGTCAGTCTTAACTTAAATGCGAACTAAAAGCAAATACTTACAGTAATTTTTACAGTTTATCTTTATGTGGTGGTCTTTTGTGAATAAAATCACACTCAATAAAGAAGTTAATACAATGGAAATAGATCTGAACCGCCTTATATCTAAGCAACAATAATAAAATAAACAACAATTTTAAAATATTGTAGGCTATTTATTTAACTGTATTTTCACTATCAACTTGTTTTGCTCTGTTTATACACAATCAGAGTTCACTATTAATGTGTTTCATAAATTGAGAATGTGTCTAATGTTTAATAAACATATAAGGTATTTGATTTACAGTTAAATTCATCACATTTTTTTATAACCATGGTTCAATTGCCTTTGAGCACTTCTGGTCATTTTTACACACACCAATTGAATAAATGAAAAAAAAGAAAAAAAAAAGTGTTACAGTTATAACTGTTCTCTTTTATCAGACAAACTCTTGTCACGTGAATAGCTTTTAACAACTCATAGTTAAAAAACTACCCAGATACCCAGGTAAAGTCAAAGTCAAAGATCAGCTGAAGACCTGGAAACCTGTCTTCTATAAATGTTCGACTGAGATGTTTGTTTAGTCTTGTTTATTTTAATGGGGACTGTTAACTATTTAATCACACTGGACCACAAACGTCCACTTTATGTGAGCTGCACTGTTGCTTATTTTGCAGATTTGTAGCTAGAACTATTTTAATCCCACAGACTGATTTTTTTTCTCATAAAGTAACAAGCCACAAATTCATTACTTTAACTTTTACTGGTGGTAATATTCATAGTGTAGACTCAGAGTTGCAATAATATTGAGGATGTGATATTATTATCAGCAGCACCATAAGATATGCTTGGTGATGTAGCTGTTGTCATATTAACATCACCACCTTCAACAATCATCTTTTCCCATGCTTTCATTGTTTTTAAATTTACATTACAGTTACAGTTTGGCAGACACTTTTATCCAAAGCAACTTATACCCAAGGCATACATTTTATTAGTTCATTCATTCCCTTGTTTCATTTTCCCTTTATTTTGCCCCTTGAAATACTTAAAGGAAAATCTAACCAGCTCTCGTCTCTCTGACTTGTCCAATACAGCAAGCATAAAGTAATCAAACACACTTTGTTTCAGACTTTGAAGTTGTCCCTTCACAAGAGTTTCATGGAGGAAGAACCTTGACCAGTGGGGCCTGGCTTCAATCCTAGAGTCCCCAAACACTTCAGAATACGTGTGATGCGCAGGTTGTTGTGTGAATATATGCAAAATCAAAGAAAGAGATTCTGACCACTGGAAATGCCTAGAAGTACTGAAACAACATCAATAAAATTGCAACAAAAAGGAAAAACAGCATGACCGTAAAAACCTGTTCAGGTTTCTAAAGCGATCCTTCCAATTAGGGGCACGTTCCACATCTCCTGTTGATTCATCGACCAAACGTATGCGGTAAAAATCCAATATGAGCTTCTAAATGCCTTAACTAGCTTCTAAACTGAGACTGATGTTATCTTCCAAAATATGAAAAATCCTGTCTTAATAGGGGGAATGTTCCCATAAATGAACATTCACTCATGATGATCCAAACTCATAAGACTTTTGTTCATCTTCGAAACACAAATGAAGACATTTTTTAATACATTTCTCATCAGTTTTGTCTATCCATTTATAATGAACAATTGCAAGACATTGTAAATCTAACCCATAATCAAGCAGATTTATCCAAGTATCATGAAGGTATTTTATATGAAAAAATTAATTTAGGCTTTTATGCACATCAAATATAGCATACAATACAGTAAAGGGTGAGTAAATGAATTCCCATTTTTGGGTGAACTATCCATTTAAGTTATATATAAAAAAAAAAGAAAAAAAAAAAAAAAAAGAAGAAGAAGAACATAATTGCATGTTTTAAAAGGAACCTTTATTTTATTTCCCTTTTTGTGAGTTTATGTACACTCCGATTTCTCCCTGGATCTTGTAATGGAAACAACCTGCAAAGTTTTGAAATGGTTTGTTGAATGATGGTCATTCAAAACGCTTGCATAATAATAATTAAAATAGATTGAACTTGAGCTATATGGATGAATTGTAACATGATCTAACAATAGGATCAGAACCATTTCCAGCCTCTTCATATTCACCCCACCACTGCTGCTGAAATTCATCAGTGTGAACATCTGCACACAGGTCATTTGTAAAAAGACATGCTTTCTTTGAATGTAAATTGAATTGTATAAATAAAAATAAATAGTGTAATAGTTTTACTATAGAAAGAGCGCAGAGGACGTGTGTCTAAATCATCCTAATGCATGCCGTGGAGAAGAGTTTGAGTGGCCATAGACACTCCAAGGATCATAGCTGGAGAATTGCAGAAATTAGTTGAGTCTCTGGGTCAGAAACCCTAAAACAAATTACCAAACAGCACCTATATCACTAAAAGTTGTTTGGGAGGTGTTTCAAGAAAAATCCTCCTCGCTCATCAAAGAACAATCTCCAGTATATTCAGTTGTCAGACACGGCTGGAACTTCAAATGGGACCGGCTTCTATGGTCAGATGAAACTAAAAAAATAATTTTTTGTCAACAAACCCACCAGATGGGTTTGGTGCACACATGGATAAAAGTACCCACCACGGTTAAATATATGCTGGATCTTTAATGTTGTGCCTATTTTTCTGCTGGAGGTCCTGGACATCTTGTTCAGATACATGGTATCATGAATTCTAGCAAATACCAACAGATTCAAAAAATCAAAACCTGAACGCTTCTGCTAGAAATCCAATAATGGGCTGTGGTTGGATCTTCCATCAGGACAATGATCCAAAACAAACATCAAAACCAACACAAAAATGTGTCACTGAGCACAAAACCAAGCTTCTGCCCTGGCCATCCCAGTCCCCTGACCTGAACCCTAAAGAAAATGAGTGGAGTGAACTGAAGAGAAGAAGCACCAACATGGAGCTGGGAATCTGAAGGATCTGGAGAGATTCTGTATGGAGGAATGGCCTCTGATCTCTTGTCAGGTGTTCTCCAAACTCATCAGGCATCATAGGTGAAGACTCAGAGCTGTTATCTTGGCAAAAGGAGGTTGCAAAAAGTTTTGAATAAAAGGGTGCCAATAATTGTGGCCAACGTGTTTTGGAGAAAAACATTTATTTCATAATGTTATTTTCCCCCCACTTTCAATTCTTTTCCTTCAATGAAAGGTTATAATTTTGTGATTTTTTTTTAATTAAAGATCAAAAGGATAAACAAATAAACAATGCAAATTTATTTTCATAGCTGCCTTTGCTCATAATTAACCAGTATACAGTACATGTTTAGCCAGTAGTCTTGACTTAGCTAAAGACTAAAGCTATATATATATATATATATATATATATATATATATGTATACGTAGATGCCCCATTCGACTGCTCCAGACACGTCGACGTACCCGCCATCTTGGAAAGGTCAGCATGTTGTCACTCACAGTAAGAATCAATGATGGCACAACATTGTACAGCTTCTGGTTGTGAAACTGCCGAGGTTTAAATTCCTGAAAAAAATGGAAAAATCTTTCACTGGTGAAAATGTGTTGGTTTGTGATTTTAAACCCCCCAGTTTGAACTTTATTCTTATTCATTTTATTCTGCTGTTCTCATTATGGCTGTGAGACATTAAGAGATAACTGCTTTTAAGGTCAAGAAGGTCAATAACATACATGTATCCACTAACGCATATGCATACTTAGTATGTGTAATTCTTTTTGGGATTTATAGCACAATTTTTCACTATATGTTAAACTATGACAGTGAATCATGTGTAAAAGTTTATACCAGTGCTCTGTGTGGATGTAGTTTTCATGTTCTTTTCTAGTGAAGTCCTGACAAAACTCAGCTTTGAAGGGAAAAGATATCACCTAAGTTTTATGTAATTGTGCTTGCAAGTGTTGTTTATTATTATGAGACGCATGTGACCATGCCAGAGGAAACGTCTCCAGGAGAATTCAACATCATCCCAGATGAGAAGAGTCCTTCCAGAATTTATGACTCACCTGTGACATTTACTAAAGTTTCTTACATACATAGAACAAAAGTGAACCTCATTTGGATAAAGAACAGAATACCATGTTCGGATGCTGCTAGAATTATCTGTATTGTTAAGAAACGGTATCTGTACCTATTAGGGGTGTAACAGTACATGTATTCGTCACGGTTCAGTTCATGCAGTTAGACGACGAATATTTCCATTTTATGCAACTTTACACATTTATTAATAGTAAATTAATAAGTTTAAGATCATAATATTTGCAGCGAACATTTCAGACCTAGTGGAGTAATAGTAATAATAGTATCACTCCACTAGGTCTGAATTGAAATAGGCTATATTGTTTTAATGGATCACGCTACAAACATAATCTTATAATAGGCTACATAATGCATTGCTGTGTCCGTCTTTGCATAATTCCCACTTTTGGACACTTGTGCTTTAACGGACATTATACAACACTGCAAAATCAAGCTGTTATATTCATATATTTATTATCCAACATTCCCAATTTTTCTGATGCATGTCCTTTATTTAATTTCATATGTTGGTATTAATTCAGTGTTTCATAATACTAGATCTTTTAAAGAATTTTAACCAAAACTGACTGGGTTTCCAGAGAGCAAAGGTTTTGTGAAAAAAGTGGAAGACTTAAACACAAAGTCTGTAAAATAAACTGTTAAAAGGATTTGATCGCTAGTGGTAGTATTTTATTCTGTGTTGTCATCATTCAAGTTTGATTTCAGCTTTAATGTACGTTTTTATTTTTTTTTTAACAAAGCAGCTGATATTACCATAAAAACTGGTGGACTGCCCAGTCGCTTTCACAACAAAATGGCGGAAACGCAGGGCTGCTGCTGGGCGCCGGTGTTGCAATGGAACTATTCTATTGAGTGTCGCTTCTTGTTAGTGTATATTCTTTGGTTCAACCGGAAGTGCGGAGCGCGAGTGAATGTGATCATCTCTTCCTCTTCACTACTACAGAATGAACATGAAGGTATGTTGAAAGATACAGTACAACTTACTGAAACGTATCATATCTTGTATAATCGCCCAATCAGTGTTTCAACCGCGGAAAGATGTCAGTAAAACAGTTTGTAAACATTGTCACATTATTACATTTACCTCAGAAAAGCAATTCAGTGTCAGCTTGTTCGCTAGAGAAATGAACTGTTTTGCTAAATATATGCACTATATTAGCCTATATATAATTATATTTTAGCCTACTTAACCTGTTAGTTAAAGGCCGAAAAAAAGACATTTAAAAATTCAAAACAATGTGTGAAAAGAAGCAATGCTAAATATGAGCTTCTGAGGTAAATATTTAAACAGGGCCTTGACACTCAGGAACAGCCTTCATGGATGTCCGGATCACACATACTGCCAGAGCTATCCAAGACTTCAGCTCTCACATCCAATCTGAAACAGACAGCGACTTTACAAGATGATGAATATAATGTGGAAAATCACTAAAGCAAAACAAAACCATATTATGACACTGGTGATGATAATAAAAAATAACGTCATCTTGTAAAGTAACGTTAGCTGTCTATTTTTTTCTGTGCATTTGTGCTGTATTAGGCTACCTCACAGAATAAATTATATGATCATTATCAGAATTATTTTATTTGACTGCTTTTGAAATAAATCAGGTACATAAGGTTGTTTGAGTATGTGTTATGTTTGACACATTTCAGGGTTTTGTGCTGCAATATCCTGCCTTGTCAAATAAAACGAAACTAAACTATAATTTTTTTTTTATCATAATTATAATATTTTAAACAAAAATAACATTCTTTAAGTAGCTGCTGGCATGAAGACTGTCATCAAAACAAAGCTCCAAAGATTCCAAAGGAATATTTTATTACCTTTTCGAAATAATCCATTAAACCGATGCGATTTGAGGAGCGTGTACTAATATTTTTAGTTCCATTCGCTTGCGCGTTGTCTTAAGGACACGCCCACAATATGAGGATATCATGAATATTCGCGTAAGCGCCACCCAGTGGAACAGAATATTTCAGGAACCGAATATATAGCTGCATTCACGTCACCTCGTACTTACCGGAATCTTGAAATGACAACACGTGACGTTATATTCGGAGCTGTTCACGTCCTTTTGGTCCTTGGACTGGGAATTATGCGTTTCCATGGCACCACTATCAACGCCTAATAAATCAATCTACAGCGGTCAGGTGGTACAGTGGCCACGTGGTACATCTGGGAGCTTTCAGAAAACTCCCAGCTTACAAGCTGTAACTACGATCTCTACGAGGACGTGAACGCTTTTTACAAGCTAGAATCTCGTAACTACAGGAATTACAAGGCCGCGTGAACGCACCTTATTGTAACACCGGTGTAGTATTTATCCCGCCCCTCCTCCACTCTGATTGGACGGCTGGCTAAAAAGTGACAGTGATAAGCGCAGCGTTTTTCCTCAAAGTTGAACGTTCTTCAACTCGAGGCGACCAGTAAAAAACGCCGAGCTCTCAGCGCTTGAGCGTGAAAAAGACGCTCCTGGCGTTTAAAAAACGCGGCGCTCCCATTGAAAACAATTGAAAAAGTACGCTAACAGCTGGAAAAAAAAAAACGCTCTGGTGGACACACGGCCTAAATAAATCTGTCATGAAAACAAGTTATGACAGCCACTGTGTAAATGATTATTATATTTCAACAACAAATTTGAGAAACAGAAGTTAATGCAAAAACTGCCTTTTTGCAGCAATTTACATGTTTACATACATTTTTATTATTATTTGAGTGTTGATGATTATATCTAAAAAAATAAATAAATAGCAACTGAGTTTAATAGCTAATTTGAGCTGTTGTTAATTGTAACCTTTATTATAGTAATGTACAAGTAAGGGCTCCCTAATAGTTTACAGTATTGGCAGAGATAGATTTTTTATCCTTTAGAAAAATTTAATTATAATTGAAAAAAATTAAAGACAGAGACACAGTTTGTTCAGTAAAACATTTTTTAATAAAAAAGAGAAAAAAATGTTTTGTTTTCTCACCCTGCTGTACCGAACCCATACCGAACCATGACTTCAAAACCGAGGTACATATACCGAACCATCATTTCGTTACACCCCTACCTACCAGAAACTGTAGAAATTACATCAACTCATTATATATAACTATATAAGTAGGTGAGTTTTTCTGTATTCTAAGTTAGGTCAAGGCAGGTTCAGCTTACTCATTTTCGACGGACTTTGGAAGTGTGGAGAACTTTGTCTTCAATAAACTCTGATTGAACAACTGATTCAACTTCACTTTGACTCCTGGTCTTTATTGAGCATATTGTCTCTTTATGTGGCCTAAATCACCTTTACAATTCTTTTTTTTTTTTCAAACCTTATTATTATTATTAAAATTATTATTCTAATTAAATTATTATTATTATGGTGGTGGTTGTTGCTGTCGTGGCTGGGCTGACCCAAAATAGGACAATGTATTCAATTAGTCATTATTCTAAAAATCGTTCTACTTTTCACTGTGTGTTTTTATTTTAAGCTCTAGTACAGCTTGCAGATTTTAATGTGGAAATTTCACTGCACAAAAAAAAAAGAAAGAAAGGAAAAAAAAGAGAGACCTGGAGGCATCATTTTTAATCTGGTCAGTGTGTTATTAGACCACTAGAGATCATATAGGCCTATGATATCAAAAATAATACAACCGATAGATAAACACTGACTAACAAATGGAAGGCTGCTACTGATTGCGTGCTATTTTAATGAAAAACACCACAACGTCCCTAATGTTATACATCCTGAATCAACGTCAAAATCGAGTGTGGCTCACATACCCGACATTCCAAAATAGTAGACACAAGAATTCAGACTCTATAAAGTGTCCAACCTTCCCACTGTCAATAGAAAATGAAAGGTCATGGTGAAGTGAAAGTATATTTAGTAGGTCTACAGTTCAGTAAAGAATGACACAAGTGGACTCGAGTTGACTGAAGGGTTGCCATGTCTTCCATTAATGTTCAGACTCAGTAAAAAGGAGCTAGGATCTAAACACAGGCCTTTACAGATATTTAGCTAATGGTGCTGGCACAAAATTAAAGCAGCAGGCCTAGATTAAACTGGCACATATTTTTGCTAATTGCAAGATCCAAACTTTAATAATAATATTAATAACTTGACATTTGACTTGACATTTGATATTCAACAGTGCTTTGATCTGCCTGCATTGACACTATTCTTTAAGAGCTGCCGTGCAGCCAAAATAATGTACCAGTTATCAATGTAAAGCTGCTTTGACACAATCTACATTGTAAAAAGCGCTATATAAAGAAAGGTGACTTGACTTGACTAATAATAATAATAATATTCTAAAATCAAAAATTATTCTAATATAAAAATACTCAGGATTAATGGTCTGTTCTTGATTTTAACAGAGATAAAAAGGAAAACATAATGACAGGAAATGTTTTCTGACAATTACAGGAAATGGTGACTTCCAGGTATTTATTCCCACAGAAACACAAGTATACAGTTTACAAAACTTATGAAGACAGTTTACCTTCTATAATGTGTAGTGTGCATATTCCACTCTGATAATGTGACAGAGAGGAAACCTTCTCATTTAGAGTAGTGTAATTTCTAGTTTTAAACAAATTTTATTTGTATTTTTTTTGTATTCATTTGACATTTACGTTCTGTGTTGTTTATAACACTCTAATTTAGCATTTTATTTGCATCAGTAAAAGCTGCATTTTATCATGAGAAGACATTCATTTGCTTCAGAAATAGAAACCCTATTAATAAACCAAAACAGTATCATGTTTACATATACTTTAACAGAATCACCTACCACAGTATTTATACAAAGCATACAAATGTAATTTTTCTTTAAAAGTTTTTAGTCAGCTAAATCATGTAACTAAATGCTTAAGTTTCAAAACTTCACAATTCAGCAAATTTCCAATATATTTCCAGTATTCTCAGTAAAATAATTAATCAGAATATATTAAATCAGATAACTCACAAATCTAACATGTAGGCCTACTGTTTTTTAAAGTGCAACCTTTGCTTCATCATCAACTTTCTTTACTTCATTTCTTGTAAAGCAGTCAGGCTTTAGTAAAAATTGTCTTGTCAGAAGAGACTAAATTGACTCAGTACACAACGTCATATTAAGCAAAAGTAAAATAAAAAAAAATAACAAGGCATGCAAATTCGAGTCTTTAAGAATGACACTTTAACTTGAATCATAAATGGAGTTTCAATATATTTTCTGTATTTCAGTTGTGTGGAACAAACACAGAAACGCAAGAGACTAATAGAGTCTATCGAGTAGCCGTGGACAGAAGACCAAGGTCAGGATTTTCGTTTCAATAGGGTATAACCCTATTGTATCCCCCCAGAACACTTGGAATATTTGGCAAATGTCGCATAGGATTGTTTTGTGATACTTTTGCTTCTTTTTTAAAAAGCTTGATGGTCACTATATTCACTGCCATTATATAGACGAGTGCGAGTGGGACATTTTTTTTTTTTAAATTCTCCTTTTGTGGTCCATAAAAGAAAGAAGAACATGTGGCATTGGAACAACACCAGGGTGAGTAAATTTACAAAGTTTAACAGCATCAACAGCATTTCAAAGTGGGAAAGATTTCAACTGAACTATACATATGCATTTTATACACTTACATTATTTGCTCCGTCCATGCAATTCATGCACTTTCTTAACCCTCTGGCCCTCTTCGTTTAGGAGTCACACTTGCCTTCTTTACGGTCAAAAGAGACCGAAGCCTTGAAATGTAACTTTTTTATTTTTCAGAAAAACCAATGTAATATATTTTTGTTCAATAATATTTTTTGAGGGTATTTTATGATACTATGCAATATTTATACAATTTTTAATAGCTATTTTTCCCCATTGAAAATAATACACAATTTTTTTCTAATATATTTTTTTATTATTATTTTTCAATTAAAGCAGTATTCCATGTTAAAATAGAGACAAAGCATCTAATATCCTTTTTTTTTTTAAGGTAAAGGTAGTGCCATCTGGTGGAAGTAAAAAAAAGAAAATCTTTTGTAATGCCATGGTGTAACCACTAGATTCAGTTCTATATAAAGTGGCTTATAAATTCTCTAGTGGTTTTTAGACACAAATACTTATTTTTATTAAGTTTTGGATTTGGATTTATACTTAGACATTCTCAAAGACTACTTTTTGTCAAGGTTTAGATGGTTTTTTGGTCAAGGTTTTTTGGTTTGAAATGTTGATTTGAAGTGTCAGTTTTTGCATTAATTTTACTACAGTCAAATCTGAACACAGAAGAGGGCATTTTGTTACACATAACATCAAAATTCAATAAAAATTATATAAAAAATAAACAGGTATGTTTTATTACATAAATCTGGGTCTGATCTGATTCCAACCTCTTATTTGAGTTTTGGCTCAATTTTACCATATTATTACAGCCACACCAGTTCATTTGTGTGTGTATAATGGTGTGTTATGTGTGTGTGTGTCTGTGATTGTGTGTAAGTGAGGTGTAGGGGGTTGGGTGTGTCTGTTTTGCGCTCTTGGCATTTAGGAGTGTCACCTCTTCATTGCGGTGCACTTTTTTTGTAGTTTGTACCAACAAAAGATTCTTGAGTTTTCGTATTTTTTCGTATTTCCCATTCATTTCCTATGTCGGTCATTTTTGACCGCAAATAAGGTAAGTGTGACTATTTTTTTTTACGACCCTTTAACATGTCCGAATCGTGTCCTTGATGTTCATATTGCTAATGCGACAAAAGTCACCAAGTGTCATCTCATTTCGATGAAGCTATGATTTCTAACATTTCTAAAAAAAAATTTGGGTCAGAACTGACTGAAGAGGGCCAGAGGGGTTATTAAATGGGCAAGGTTTTCTAGCATATTTTAACTGCTCAGTTAATTGTAATGGTATAAATCATTTTAGTGGTGGCCAAATGACATCATAAAATAAGTCAGAGCTATGCATATTCATACAAGTAAATATGAAGATACTTACTTCTGAAGATACATTTAACTCCCTGTCACACCATGATAGCATGCAAATATTTCTGCCTGTTTTTGCTCATGTGATTATCAGCCTATGCTTTTCCGCAAGACTGAAGCCGCCTCATGTGTAACGTGCTGCACTGTTACTTTCAGCTAATGAAAGAAGAATACTAACATTTTTTCTGGTGTTATTTTTTGATTGGTCTGGGCATTCTACAGCCCTTCATCAAACTTCTCAACACAGCCTGCCTCAGATTCTTTTTAAACAATGCACAATAAAAAACAGATTAACACTATCTGTGCCTAAATTCTGTTGGTAGTTTGCCCACTCTGCACAGTCCCAACCTGATGTGCGTTTCCCAAAAGCACCGTTAACCAACTATGGTCGCAACTTCTGTTGAATTCTATTGGTAACGACGGAACTTGTGATGATGGTTGGCTTTGGGAAACGCACCCCTGGTTAATTGGCCCACAAGGTGACATGATATCATCGTCGTGACGTGCATATGAGAGATTTAATGCTGAATGTATGCTCCGTTTTTTGTTTTTTTTGGGGTGGGCGCCCTGCACGCCCCTGGCAAGATTCCACCCTTGCCGTTTGCTTATGTCGCCCATGCCTAAATCTGCCACTGCCCCAGACAAACTGTTCCCGGGGCTTAAAATGCTCAAAGGCAAATCTAACCAGCTCTCGTCTCTCTGACTTGTCCAACACAGCAAACATAAAGTAATCTAATACACTTTGTTTCACATGCTGAAGTTGTCCATTAACAAGAGTTTCATGGAGGAAGAACCTGACCAGTGGGGCCTGGTAGTGCTTCAATCCTAGAGTCCCCAAACACTTCAGGATGCGTGTGATGCGCAGGTTGTTGTGTGAATATCTGCAAAAACAAAGAAAGAGACTGTGACCACTGGAAATGCCTAAATGTATTGAAACAACATGAAATTTAACAGACAGCATAAACAGGACAGTATAAACCTGTTCAAGTCCTTAAAGCGTTCCTTCCAGTTATCGGCACGTTTCACCTCTCCTGTTGTTTCATCGACCAAACGTATACCATAAAAATCCAGCATGAGCTTATATGATTCCACCAATTTCCTCTTTGCTGCTTCATCTTTACGAAAAAGCTGGAAATTGATTGATCAGTTGAATAGAAACATGTTTCTGTTTTTGTTTTTTTATCAATGCCTTAACAAGCTTATGAACTGAGACTGATGTTTCCTCCAAATATATATATATATATATATATATATATATATATATATATATATAGGTATATATTTAAATGCCTTAACCTTTCAAACTGAGATTGATGTGTACCCCAACATATAATTATCCCACCAGCCAAATACGTAAGTTTTTCAGCTTGTTGGTAAATAGAGTTGAAAAACTATCCAATTGTTTTAAACTGACCTTTATTTCCTTTTTTGTGAGCACATGTGCTCTCCAATTCATCCCTCGCTCTTGTATTGGAAACAACCTGCAAGTTTTGAAATGATCAGTTGAATGATGGTCATTTAAATGTTCTATAACATTTTCAGGATTCATAATAGTTAAAATATTTAAGAACTCATGGATGAAGTGATACAGGATCTTACCACTGAATGTAGGAGTGACAGTTTTCCAGTTTGTCATATCGACCCTTCCACTGCTTGTGAAATTTGTCAATGTGAAAGTCTGTGTGATCAAAGGTAATATGTTAAAGCATTTGCCTTCCCTGAATGGCACTTGTATTAGACACATAAAAATAAATTGTGCAATTTAAATATATAACGAGCACAATGACATACCATCAGGTGAAGATTTTATTAGACCTTGGTAAAACTCCAGGTTATAGAAGCGGCTCTTGACGACAACAACAACAACAACAACAACAATTAAAAAAAACAAAAAAGACTAAACCCATCTTTAAGCATCCGCTCTAAATCAAACCAGTTTGATGAGTGAATACTGTACACTGACATGTCAGACATTGCTAATTCTGAGTGTATAATGAATAGTAGAAACACTGGGATTACTTACTTGACCTGGTTCATCATCATCATCATCATTATCAAGGTTCTGGAATTAAAACAAACACAAAGTTATTTAGACTGAGTTCTTGCAATATTTATACATTTTTGTATGATTTAGATTCTCACCTACATTTTTCCTCATACAGTGTGTAGGAATGTGAGTCGGCATGTTAATTTTACATAGAGGAGTAGGGAAAGTAGTGTCATGACATCAAATGTTAAGAAGCTTTTCTTTATAGAAAACTCACATTTTTGTGACTGTATGCTTTATATGCTTTTTTTTTTTTTTTTTTTTTAATTTGAGAGTTATGAGATTATCCAAAATATATTTCCTTTCTCCTTGCTTAGATGATAAGTGACACAGCTTATAGACTTCCCACTCTTCCTTATGAAGGTAAAATGGAACTTACCCGGACACTATGCCGAAAGTCTTGCATGTCCTTTGCAGCATACATGTTCCTGCGACTCCTTCTGCAGATCTTTGAACAAATCACAAACGAGACAGCAGTTTGTAAAAAATAAATACAAAAATAAATAATATTCATAGAAATAGAAAGTGGGATAATATTCAATAATAATATTAACAATAAACAAATCATTCGACGGCAGATGTGTTACAGTCCAGTCAGGTGCGTTATTATTAGGCCAGTACTTCGTATAAAATCAAAAATCATAAAACCGATCGATAAACAATGACTTAAAACAAACAGAAGGTTGCTACAGTATGTGCACGTGATTATGCGCTATTTTAGGATTAATATCCAGGGAATTAATTAAAAAAGAAAAAGAAAGGTTGATTGTGTTTCAGGGCCTGAACTTTATTCAGACAAACAGCATATAGAACAAAACTGACATCCAAACATACCTTCTTGATTGGTGTTTTATATTCGTATTCATCCTCCCATGTGGAGTCAAACTCGCACTCAACATCTAACTCCATGTCAAGTATAGGCTATTGCTAACTCGGGTTACTACTACGGAAACGAGAAGTCTGAATATATAAAAATATTTTAGCAGACATAAGAACCAAGACTCTATAAAGAGCTCAACTTTCCCACTGTCAAGAGAAACTTAAAGTCGAAAGTCATGGTGAACCGAAAGTATTTCTAGTAGCCTACAGGTCAACAAAGAATGACACAACTTGTTGACTCAAGGGTTGCCAAGTATTCCATTAATGTTCATTAAAAAACGAAGGCTAGGATCTAAGGCAGGCTTTTACAGGTGTTTGCAATTGTGGCACGAAATAAAACAGCAGGATGAGACTAAACGGTTAAATATTTTTGCTCTTTGAATGATTAAAACTTTATTAACAATAATAATAATAATGTTCAACAAAAATTGTTTCATATTAAACAGAGAATACTCAGGCTATTCTCTCTTTCTATTTGCCTTTTCTTAAATTAATGCTGCCATAAAATGCAAAACAAAATGACAAGAAATGTTCACTGACAACTACTGATTCCCAATTAAACACATTTACCAAACAGATTTCCGTGTGCTAATACGTTGCATATTTAGTGACTTAAAGCTACAGCTAACTACATTTTAATTCCACTAGACAGAATTATTCTAATAAAGTGACAAGCAACACATTTTAGGGAGTTTCTATGCTTATGAAGAGTTTGTCGTTTACTTACCAGTGCAGTATGTTGTAAGTCAGTATTCCCCTCTGATCACGTGACAGAGAGAAGAAACGCTCTAATTTTTAGTGTCATTTTTAGTAACAATATTGTTGAAACAGCTTTTTATTTATTTTTTATTGATATATTAATGACATGTACTGTAGCTATGAATGTTCAGTGTGGTTTACAAAATGTTCTATTCTTATTTTTAGCATTTTATTAGTGGGAAGACATCATTTATTTGCTTCAGCAGTAAAAACCAAACCTAAATAGCAAACCAAAACAGCATAATTCTTAATAGACTTGAATAGAATCAACACTATGTATTTGATACAAAACATTCAAATTTAATTTTATAACACCAGTTTCTAATTCATCAAAGTCATCAATGATCTAAATCATGCAAATAAATATTCAACTTTCAAAAATATTCATGAAAATTCCAATATATTTCCAGTAATCTCAGTAAAAAAAGTAATCCGAGATAGGCTAAAAGCAGAGAAATTGGTGTTAATTTTCATAGGGCAATCTTGCACGATCATCACAAGTTTCATTGCTTCATTTCTTGTCAAGTTATCAGACGCAATGCCTTTTAGTCAGTGAAGAGACATTAACTTGCTTTTTACAGTACAATCCTATTAAAAAAATCATGTTTATGTAATATTACATTGCATTTACAAGGCAAGATAAATTTAACCTTTGTGATGTCATTTTCTCTTTTTATCTACAAAATTAAAACATATTCATATTTAGAAATCTGATTCTTTAACTTAAGCCAAAATTCAAAATGACATTCACATAGATCATATATTCATATAATTCAGAGGAATCAAACATACAAATTCATGAAACAACCTTTTTAAGTTCAACCTATATTTTAAGTTTTCCTATAACATCCTTGTTTCACTATACCTTCCCTCATTTCTATTTAGCAAATCAGATATTTAGACCCTCCTTCAGATTTATTATGAGAATTTGTCTCTTCATCACTACCAGTACTCGTCTCTTTTCTATAGTCTTAACTGCATTGACTGTCCTGATTTGGATCCTGTTCATCTTCATTATTTGTGCTTAAATCTGTTTTGACCTGCAGGTCTTTTCCACTGTTTTCTTCATTTACCATCCCTTTGACAAGATTACTGGCATCTATTTGGTTCACTTTATGTGTGCTATATTTCTAAGCTGGCTAAAATTTTCATTTTTGCTATGTACCTCACCTGACAGAAACATCATCATCATCATCACGAGACATGTTTTCTAGTGTCTTGTCAACACAATCATCATCATCACGAGACATGTCTTCTGGTGTCATGTCAACAACACCATCATCACGTGACTTGTTTTCTGTTGTCATGCCAACATGATCATCACCATCACTCATATCTTGATTTTGCTTTACACTTTTGCTTTCTGAGCTGCACTGACCGTCCTCATTTGCACCCTGATCACCTTCAGAATTGGTTCCCGTCAATTTGTTTGGACTATCTGGTTTATCTATATTCTGGTGATCTTTAGGTGTCTCATTTTCCATCCCTTCAGGAGGATGATTGGCATCTATTTTGCCCATTTCATCAGTGCTTTCATGGAGCTTTACCATTTCCTGCTCATCTTCTCCTTTTTTACTGCATTTATTTTCTGTAATCTGGCTGAGGTTTTCATTTTCTCCATGTACCACTTGAGAACCTGAGAGAATCTTCATGGGGTCTGAGTTTTCTTGGGACTTGAAGTGCTCTTCATTACTATCATTACTCTTCTCTTGATCTTGCTTTTCTACTTTTTTTGTGTTTGAACTGCATTGTATGTTCTCAGTTGGATCCTGTTCATTTTTGTCTGAACCTGTTTCGACTGACTGAATATCTATTGCCTCTTTTTCACTGTTTATATCATTTAGCGTATTCAATTCTTGTGTACTCTCATTGGTTTCCTTTTGCTGCCCATTTTCTCCAGTTCTATTCTGTGTAAGAGGGTCAAAGTTTTCACTTTCATTATGTACCTCCCCTGACTTCTTGGCATCACTAATGCTCACCTCTTGATTTTCCTTTACACTTTTGTCTTCTGAGCTGCATTGACTGTTATCATCTGAATCCTGTTCAACTTTATTATTTTTGGCTGAACCTATTTCAACTAGCTGCACAGTTATTGCCTGCTGATCTTTTTCACTGTTATCAGTCTCCCTTTGCTGCTTATGTTCTGCAGTATTATTGTCTTTATTCTCTTCATTTTTTATATCTACCTCCCTTGACAGTCTCTTCTTGGGGCCCCAGACAAACTGTTCACGGGGCTTGAAATGCTCAAAGGCAAATCTAACCAGCTTTCGTCTCTCTGATTTGTCCAATACAGTAAACATAAAGTAATCTAGTACACTTTGTTTCACACGCTTAAGTTGTTTCTTCTCAAGAGTTTCATGGAGGAAGAACCTGACCAGTGGGGCCTGGTAGCGCTTCAATCCTAGAGTCCCCAAACACTTCAGGATGCGTGTGATGCGCAGGTTATTGTGTGAATATCTGCAAAATCAAAGAAAGAGACTCTGAACACTGGAAATGCCTATAGAAGTATTGAAACAACATCATTAAAAGTCCACAAAAAGGAAAAACATGACAGTAAAAACCTGTTCAAGTTGCTAAAGCGTTCCTCCCAGTTATCAGCACGTTCCACCTCTCCTGTTGATTCATCGACCAAACGTATACCATAAAAATCCAACATGAGCTTATATGATTCCACCAATTTCTTCTTTACTTCCTCATCTTCACGGAACAGCTGGAAATAAATTGATCAGATGAATAGAAACATGTTTCTGTTTTTGTTTTTTTATCAATGCCTTAACAAGCTTATGAACTGATGTTTCCTCCAAAATATGACAAATCCTGTCAGCCAAATACTTATTTTTTAAAGCTGGTTGGCAAATAGAGTTGAAAAACCATCTAACTGCATGTTTTAAACTGACCTTTATTTCCTTTTTTGTGAGCACATGTGCTCTCCAATTCATCCCTGGCTCTTGTATTGGAAACAACCTGCAACATTTTGAAATGGCTAGTTAAATGATGGCCATTCAAATGTTTAAAGTACTTACAGTATATTAGTTAAACCATTTAACTAGAACTCATGGATGAAGTGTAACAGGATCTAACCATTGAATGTAGGAGTGACAGTCTTCCAGCCAGTCATATTGACCCTTCCACTCCTGGTGAAATGTATCAATGTGAACATCTGCATGAACAAAGGTAATATGTTAAAGCATTTGCCTTGCTTGAATGACACTTGTATTAGACAAATAAATACAATTGTGTAATTTAAATATAGAAAGAGCAAAATGCCATACCATCAGGTGAAGAATTTATTTTACCACGGTAAAACTCCAGGTTATAGAAGCTGTCCTAGACAACAACAACAGCAATAACAATAATAAAAAAACACTACATAAACCCATTCTCAAGCATCTGCTCCAAATCAAGACTACTTTGTGGGCTACAAAACCAGGTAGTTTTGTGTAAATGATACTCTAAAATAGGGGTGTCAAAGTTAATTTGTGCCCGGACTCAAAAGCGCTGACTAGAAATTAGACCGATTTCATCACTCATTATATGCACCAAAGCTTTCCTTATTTATCTATTTTCTTTAACCATATTATGTAACATACATTAAGTTTGTGCTGCAAATCATTTCATTAGTTCAATTTTATTTAGTGCAAAGCCTTCATTTAGGCTTTGCTAAATTACTAATGTTTTTTTTTTAGAAATTAGAACTGCTTATTATATTATTTTATAATACTTTTGTATTTATTGCTTTGAAAGAAGATAGATATAAAGTTTCACATTCCTATTTCCATAGTGACACATCAAGCTTGTCACTTGACACTTTGCATTTTATGACTGATGTATCGTTTTTTTTATTTAACTAGATTTTGTTATTTAAATACTTTTATAATGACCATGTTAGTTGATTAGTAACTTAATAATATATTGACTTTAGACAGTAACATATAATAATATAAGCAGAACTTATAGACATGTTTTGTAATACAACGTAGTGAATACAACATTTTTGTGTAATACAACGCTGTCAGAGCACATTGGATTTACAACACATAACTTATGTTTATAATGTTTATAGTAAAGTTTATAATTACACTAATTTTGTACTATTTTGCACATTTTAGTTCATATTTCATGGTGTCTCAAAATAGCACAGTTGAGTACACTTAGATGTTCTTAAGAAGTACTAAAGAAGAATATGAAGTACAAAATTAGTCCGCGAAAATAGAGCACTTTAAGTCATTTAGAAGTGATTATTTTTCACCTGGGGTAAGACGAGACTTTTACTAGAAGAATGGACCCGAAGAATGCCAAAACATGTAAAGTTAATTCTATGCCAATCTGTAATTTATATATAAATTTTATAATCAATGACGCTGTCTGTATTTATGTCATGTTTGCTTTGTTAGTTATGATGAAAGCGTTCATGAGAGTGCAGAAGTTGAATTGCAATGACGAGATCTCTGCATTCATGCACTCAACAGACATGTCTGTCATCGGCTACAGTGGTCATCACTGCAACCTTTCATGCGATAGGAGTACATCTAAATATAATGCTAATCAACACTTTTCACAATTAGCAGACCTGCCAACCTTGGAAAATTTAATGTAATTTTTTACATTTTTGATAATACAATACACTAAGCACACAAACCCATCTTCTTTAATCTAATTTTGACTGTTAAAGTTTTTTTTTTATTTGACACAATTAAAAATGTTACTACACCTGCTCAAAAGCATTTTTTTAATTCATGATTATTCTTGCATTGCATAATGTGTGCTTATACAAACCACAAGTAAATCACATTCATATATTTAATATGGACAAAATTTTTTGTTTGCAATTTCAAGAAGGCTATATTTACATACAACTAACCTGACAGTTGAGTCGTTCATACAGGTTTTGTAATGAAAACTAGTCTACAATTAAGAAACCCTTAGAAAATAGTAAACATTGAGTTTACATGTGATTCATTTAAAATACTTAATTTATTATTCCAATATCAAAATATGATACTAAATCCCACAGAAAAAAAGGGTTTCTATTTGTAGCGTGCTGTCTTTGAATTATAAACAAGACAAACATTCGCTGAATAAAAGGTTAGCCAATACAAACATATTTATAGAAAACAGTTGACAATGAATAGAAAGGACCAATAAGAGCAAACGCATCGAGTATTCAGGAATATCAAGAAGTTAGTCATATAACGAGGGGTTGTGTTAACTAAAGCGTCCGTCATTTACCGAATCTTAAAAACACGGGTGGATAGTTAAAAATCTTTTCTGACAAAAAAAAATAACACAAGCAAGAATAAATTTTAAACCAAACACGGCAATTTTCATTTTACCTCTCTGTGCGCGCACGCGTTTGTGTTTATGAGAGAGGGCTCGCGCAGCATTGAGACAACGGTCACGTTAAATGCATAAGTAACTAATGTCATAGTTTTCATACAAAATAAGTAGGCTATGTAACATAATTAGTTACTTTAGTTAGTATTAACATAATAACGCAACACATGTAGGCTATATATGTTTCTCAACACTGAGAATAAATAAATAAACGCCTGTTTCTCCAGACTCGCGCTTGTCAGTCAGTCACACATCACAACATTTTCATAATCAGCGATTTCAATTTTATTTAGATTTGTTGTTCAACATTACTTGTACATTTTATACTCGTTTACCTTAAGGTGTCAGAAGTACCATGACTGCTGTATTGTCCTCGCTTGAGAATTCAGTCACAGACGGCGGGAGTGGAAGGAGGGATCGAGCGGGATTTTGTATTGCTGTCGATTTGCAGTCTCTTTTTATTGATAGGCTGTACGCATTTGTCAATCATCCCCTCTTGCTATTTAGGGAAATGAACCCAGCGCTCAGATTGGTCGAACTCTTTTGCTGGATTTGAGTACTAGGCGTGCACAGAGGAGTCACCGGGTTTTTGCGTAGTATAGAATGACAAATCGTACCAGCGTACTTTGAGGTCAAAATGCGTACCTGGTACGCAAAATGCGTACATGTTGGCAGGTCTGAATTAGTTCATCTTGACAGCTGTAATATCAAAAACGTAGTAAAAGTTTTCGAAAGAGTTCCATATGTAATACTTATTTCATATGCAAAGATGTTAGCCAATCATAGCAGTGGATGTTTACACTGAAGTCTCACAGCAGACACGCCCCTTCTAACAGAGCGTTCAAATCAGAGGGCTAAAATCAGGGTAGAAAATGGACTTTTATTTCTAAATTCTAAAGTGCACCTCAGGAAACATAAAAAATGCAGTTCATCATGACTCCTTTAATGTTTTTACTAGTACGTAGATGTATTTAAATGTCGGAAACCTAAAATAAATATTACGTTGTTGAATACACTGAACAGTTGTGATATATGACAACTAAAGTCGTCTCTGGCTCAGTGCTGCCAGTCAAAGAGCAAAAGCAGATTTGAATTTTTCAGTTCATCACATCATGCACTGAATGTTTTGAACATATGTGTGATACACGTGAAAGGTTAATATTCACAATAAAAACACTACCTGATTGGCTGGACAGCACTATCTGAGACGTTTCATTCATACATTTTTTTAGAAATTAACTCGCATATAACGAGGTAGAAATAATACACAATGACAGTATAATTAAATTATCTTGTGGGCCACATGAACTTAGGTTTTGGCCTATGTGTTTGACATGTGCTCTAAACACAGTAGCAAGCTAGAAGTAGCAAATTGTGTAATATTAGAAACAGGATGCATTACTTACTTCACCTGCTTCGTTGTCATCATCATCGTCATCATCATCATCATCATTATCTAAGTCCTAGTGTCAGAAACAAACACAATCATGTAAGAATGAATTCTGAGAAACAACAGTCCACAGCAGGTTTTCCTTTTTTGATCTAGATACTCACTTGTTGTTTCAGTGAAGGAATGTGAACAGACAAGCTAATTAAAGGAGAGTGGGGTAAGACATGTCAGTGGGTAAGTTTATGAGTTACACTTATAATCAGATATAGCATAAAATATGCATGTTTGGCGTGCTGTCCGAGGAGAGGGCTCAGAGCTCAGAATTTGGTCCGAACTCTAGGCCCCATTGACTGTTTGGCTACCTATATTATTCAAATAAATTCATACAGATTTGGGACAACTTGAGGGTGAGTAAACGATGACAGAAATTACATTTTTGGGTGAACTATCCCTTTAATAAATGTGCACACTATTTGTCATGACACTATTTGTCCTTATTTATCTATTTTCTTTAACCATATTATGTAACAAACATTAAGTTTGTGCTGCAAATCATTTCATTAGTTCAATTTTATTTAGTGCAGGGCTTTGCTAAATTACTAATGTTTTTTTTTTTTAGAAATGCGAACTGCTTATATTATTTCATAATAGACTTTTGTATTTATTGCTTTGAAAGAAGACAGATATAAAGTTTCACATTCCTATTTCCAGAGTGACACATCAAGCTTGTCACTTGACACTTTGCATTTTATGACTGATGTATCATTTTATGTTTATGAGTTACACATACGTTTCACCTCATTTCTCCTTGTCAAGAAGGAAAATGCATTAAAAAGTGGCACATCTTACCCCACCCTTCCTTATATGAAGGTAATGGAACTTACCCGGACTCTATGCCGAAAGTCTTGCATGTCCTTTGCAGCATACATGTTCCTGTGACTCATTCTTTTGTTCTTTAAACACACATAGAAATCCAAAATGAGACAGTAGTTTGCAAAATCTTTTCATATAGAAACTGAAAGTGGGAACAATAGTAAATGGTATAAAATGGTATAAAATTCAGTGAATAAACGTTGCATAGTTACAATAGGGGGGAAAAATAAAGCTTCAAACTTACCTTCTTTCTTGGTTCTTTATTTTTGTGTTCATCCTCCCATGTGGAGTCTAACTCACACTCATCATCTGACTCCATGTTAATTTGGCGAATATATCGCAAACGCAGGTTACTACGAAGAAAACGCCAAAACGAAGTAGTCAACGTACGTACAAATCGTAACACACGACAGAGCAAAGACTTCAGAAGCTTTATTAAGCACATCAAACGAAAATTCCGAATAACAAGACGAACTACCCGTACTCAACCCTCCCACTGTCAAGCGAAAACGAAAGCTGAAGCTAATGGTGAATCGAAAGCATTTATGGTACAATTCAAGGAAGAACAAGTTAACTCGAGGGTTGCCAGATCTTACTTAAATGTTCTGCCAAAAACGTAAAATAAGTTCATGTTTGTTGAGTATAAAATAATGTTTCCCACCAGAGAATCGCATTACCTTTTAATATAGCACAAAATGGTACAAAATTAAAGTTTATTAATTATATACATGTGTGATGAGGTGTGTGTTTGGCTATTAGCACCAACACTGGTAAAACATTCTGTGTATTCTAGGCACCGAACTGTTCACCCTATTCATTCATGACTAGGGTCTGGCATGAAGATGCTTGAATGCTCTTGTGCACATCATGCTGTGTAGTGCCTAGCAGTGTGTATATGGCCATACAGGATTGATGTCTCCATTGGGGTCATGGCTCCTGATGCTTTCTGACCTTTCTGAATATATAGAGTCTGAGAAAGCTTTTAGCATCTTGAGTGCTGGACCTTTACCGCATGCTCATTTTTGGTTTTAAGGTCTTTGTTGATCTGTTGATAACCTGAAATGGAATATACTGTACATCCTAGGTGATATGGTACATTTCTTAATCTTGTAGTAGCCTACTGATGTTGTACAGAAATGAAATTGAGCAATGTAAACATATGCAACACTTGCTGGAATCCAAATTTCAATCAAGGTATTTCCTGACAACTTTTGATTTAATACAGTAGTTTCCGCTCAAATCTATTAAGTTAAGAAAAAGAGAAATTTCAAGTTGATCTGTGACATTGTCAAAAGCTGTTCAAACTGGTAAACACCGATTTTTGATATATATCAAAAAGCATGAGTCAATGCAATACTTTTTTTCCTCAAGATTTGGCAAGAAGGAAAACTGTGAAATGCTGAAAATATTGTTTTAATAATGCATATAATTTATACACTTCTAAACAATGACCAAACTTATGCTATAATACTTTAGTATTTTATATATATAGTATGCAACTCACTTTTATAAGCACTTATCAATAGCATGTCTGTAGTGGCCCCTAGTGGATGCATTTGGGAACAACGTTAGGTTTTCATTCTAACCAGTTGGGTTTGTAATTTGTAGCTTTGGAATGTGCCTAAGCAGTTACAAAGATAATAAGTATGATAGATAAGAGGTACAATAGGTCTATGCACTATGTAAAATGTATTTTAAAGTTTTGATTTCTAAGTTAACAAATTAAGTGTAAATGTTTTCACATGATCACTGGGTGTAGGACATCAGTAAATGACTGTGGCATTTAAATGGCAGTGTTTCCCAAATGAAACAAAACAGCTGATAGCTTGAAAGATGTGTGTAATGTAGAGAACTATGTTTAGAGTTTTGCAAAAAGTTTGTTTTACAATAGCAAACTTAGTTTAAAGCATGTAATGTGCTTGTAGTTTTGCAGACGATTCGGTACATGAGTGAATGGTTTCACTGAGTGGGTCTTAAGTAAAAGTTGAGTAGAAAACTGTAAGAATTAAAATTATTCATATAATCAACTGTTGTTAGTCTAGTTTTTAATAACAGTTAATTTTTCAATATCAATTAGGTACACAACATATGGTTATTACCAATAGTTGTGGAGTCAATGAATCAAGGTGATTCAATGAATCACTTTCTGTTCTTCTTCAGAAATCCAACAGTGGCCTTAGATGTGTGTTTAGGATCATTGTCATGTTGGAAAAATGCACAGCGACCAAGGGCATGGAGTGATGGTAGCATCTTCTCTTTCAGTATAGAGCAGTACATCTGTGAATTCATGATGCCATCAATGAAATGCAGCTCCCCGACACCAGCAGCACTCATGCAGCCCCACATAAGGACACTGATACCACCATGTTTCACTGTTGGCAACATGCATTTTTCTTTGTATTCCTCACCTTTGCGACGCCATACAGTTTTGAAGCCATCAGTTACAGAAACATTTATCTTGGTCTCATCACTCCAGAGTATAGAGTCCCAGTAGTCTTCATCTTTGTCAGCATGGGCCCTGGCAAGGTGGGCTTTTTTGTGCCTGGGCTTTAGGAGAGGCTTCTTTCGTGGACAGCACCCATGCATGCCATTCCTCTGCAGTGTACGCAGTATTGTGTCACGGGAAATAGTCACCCCAGTTTGGCTTTCTACTTCTTTAGATAACTGCAGTGAACTTGCATGCTGATTATCTTCAACCCTTCTCATCAGAAGACGCTCCTGTCGAGGTGTTAACTTCCGTGGACGACCTGGACATCTCTGTGAGATGGTTGCAGTTCCATCTTTTTTAAATTTTTGTTCAGTATTACTTTTGCTTCAGTATTCTGACTGATAAGCTTTGTTGATCTTCTTGTAGCCTTCACCTTTCTGGTGTAAAGAAATTATTTTCTTTCTCAGGTCTTGTGACATTTCTTTTCCATGTGGTGCCATTGCTGACAGCATGAAATGGGAAGGGGTTTTAACACCCCTTTATAGTCAACTGTCTGCTGGACACCTGTGTAATGAATAATTAGACTCACCTGTGGTTGAATTCTTGTTAAATTAGACATTTGTAGTCTAATTTAGCTTTGCTCCAGAGACTTTCAGTGGGGTGTACTCATTTTTGTACACCCCACTGAAGGCACATGAACTGTCATTAAAGTTCATGTGCCTGCCTTTACATGCACATGAACTTTAATGACATCCCATTCTTCATCTGTAGGGTTTAATATGGAGTTGGCCCACCCTTTGCAGCTATAACCGCCTCAACTCTTCTGGGAAGGTTTTCCACAAGGTTTAGGAGTGAATTTTTGACCATTCTTCTAGAAGCGCATTTGTGAGGTCAGGCACTGATGTTGGCCTGGCTCGCAGTTTCCACTCTAATTCATCCCAAAGGTGTTCTATCGGGTTGAGGTCAGGACTCTGAGCAGGCCAGTCAAGTTCCTCCACACCAAACTTGCTCATCCATGTCTTTATGGACCTTGCTTTGTGCATTGGTGCACAGTCATGTTGGAACAGGAAGGGGCCATCCCCAAACTGTTCCCACAAAGTTGAGAGCATGAAATTGTCCAAAATGTCTTGGTATGCTGAAGCATTAAGAGTTCCTTTCACTGCAACTAAGGGGCCAAGCCCCAAAACAACCCCACACCATAATCCCCCCTCCACCAAACTTTACACTTGGCACAATGCAGTCAGGCAAGAACCGTTCTCCTGGCAACCGCCAAACCCAGACTCGTCCATCGGATTGCCAGACAGAGAAACGTGATTCATCATTCCAGAGAACACGTCTCCACTGCTCTAGAGTCCAGTGGTGGCGCGCTTTACACCACTGCATCCGGCGCTTTTCCATTGCACTTGGTGATGTAAGGCTTGAATGCAGCTGCTCAGCCATGGAAACTCTCTACACACTGTTCTTGAGCTAATCTGAAGGCCAGACAAAGTTTGGAGGTCTGTAGATATCGACTCTGCAGAAAGTTGGCGACTTCTGCGCACTGTGCGCCTCAGCATGCGCTGACCCCGCTCTGTGATTTTACGTGGCCTACCACTTCGTGGCTGAGTTGCTGTTGTTCCCAATTGCTTCCACTTTGTTTTGATACCACTAACAGTTGACTATGGAATATTTAGTAATGAGGAAATTTCACAAATGGACTTATTGCACAGATGGCAACCTATCACGGTACAAGGCTTGAATTCACTGAGCTCCAGAGAGTGACCCATTCTTTCACAAATGTTTGTAGAAGCAGTCTGCATGCGTAGTGCTTGATTTTATACACCTGTGGCCATGGAAGTGATTGGAACACCTGAATTCAATTATTTGGATGGGTGTCCCAATACTTTTGACAATATAGTGTATATATATATATACAAACCCCATTTCCAGAAAAGTTTGGATGTTTTATGAAATGCAATAAAATCAAGAATCTGTGATTTGTTAATTCTCTTGAACCTTTATTTAATTGACAAAAGTACAAAGAAAAGATTTCCAATGTTTTCATTGCCAAATTAATTGTATTTTGTAAATATAAACACATTTTGATTTTGATGGCTGCAACACACTCCAAAAAAGTTGGGACAGAGGCACGTTTACCACTGTGTCACATCACCTTTCCTTTCAATTACACTTTTTAAATCCTAATAACCATGGACTTTCTATGAAAGATGTCATCCTGAGGGCAGTATATGTCTCTGTACAATCCTAATATATGCCTCCACATAAATGGCATCTTCACACATATGCAAGTCACCCCTGCCGTTTACACAGATGCACCCATATACCATGAAAGATGTTTTCTTTTGCACTTGTTGCTGATGAAATTCTGGATGGTTACTTTCATCTTTGGGACTACGAACTCGATGTCCTTTTTTTTTTTTACCCAGAAACAAGCTTAATAATGGACTCATCTGTCCACAGCACACATTTACATGGTCCTTTGGACCCTATAATATGAGCTCAGGCCCAGAGAACTCACTGGCATCTGTGCATAGAATTGATGTATAGATTTATCCTTGTGTAACAGAGATTAAAGTTGCATTTCATGATGCAGTGGCAGACTGTGTTCAGTGACACTGGTTTTCCATAGTACTCAAAAGCCCATATGGCTGTATTTAACAAAGCAGCATGACAGTTTCTCATGCAGTGCCATCTGAGGGCTCAAAGGTCACACACATTCAACTGAAGTCTCCTGCTTTGATGTATGCATACTGAGATTTCTCTGGATTCACTGAAGTTTTTTCACAATATTTCACAGTCATCAAAATCAAACTTTGTTTGTATTTACAAAATACATTTAGGTCAGCGAAAACATTGGAAATATTTTCTTTGTACTTTTGTCAGCTAAATAAAGGTTAAAGAGAGCATTTTAATACTTTAGACTTTAAAATAGATGCAAAAATTAACTAAAAAGGTATTTTGGAGTAAATGTATTCTACTACTAATTAAATAGGCACGACTATTCAGAATTGTTAATGTAATTATTTTTGTTTTGTCACAAAACTTGTGATGTTGTGCATTCTGGGGTAATACATTTCCACTGCAGTGTGACTGTGGAGCTTATTGGAATTCATTAATTTCCTCTTCCTGTCATTAAAGTTGATGTACTGAAAGGGAATCAATTCTTAAATTTAGAATTTTGTTATGACACAATCGATTTCAAATTGATGTTTCAGGCAGTTTGACATGCTGTGGACTGACTCCCTTCTTATAACTTAGAACATCAGAACATGAGCCACTGACATAAAGGTGAGAGAAGTTCAGGAACATGTCACTCCATTGACAACCATTGTCTTGTGACATCTAAGAACAATATGACAGCATCAACTTAATCTATTTACTATACACATAGTCATTTCAGATGACTTGGATCCATAAGCACTGTAAATTCTGTTATATTAGTATATGGTTCTCTGCTGTTTATTATTATCTTTTTAATTTTTCTGTTCTCAAAACACTCCCATTTCTCAGTACATCATAGCTTCACTTGTTCTGGAGGAAGTTTTTTTGTGTGTGTGAATTTGGTGGTTTTATATATATATATTGTTGCAATAGTGTATTATTAACAGCAGATGGCTCTGTGTCATAAACCTTTTCTCAAAGCAGTCACTGCAAGACCTAATATCACTATGGCTCATCATTCTCCGAGCTATTCAAATACCTGCTGCTAATACACTTGTCAAATGACACATTTGGAATCAGATATAAAACCATTTATATAAAACCCTTTCACACCAGGATTAAGTCTGAATGAAATATTAGCTCAGCTTATGAATGCTAGTTAGTTAATCAAGTCTGTCACCAAGAAAGAGGTTATGTTAATATATTAAAAAGCTGTTTTCAGTATCATTTGAAATTAATATGATTGCTACAAAAAGTACTAGACCAAAACATGCCACATTTTGCACTACGTTATGCTGAAAATGCAGATTTTATAGCTATCTAAAAGGCATATACACTGCACAGTATGCATACTACCTGCCATACTTCATTGCTGTAGTCATGTCCACATATGCAAAAGCATTTCCCCTTAGAGTTTATAATGTGCAGTAGTGGATTATTCTTGACAGCTTTATGTAACAGCATGTCCTTTGTGGGTGTGTTAATAATTAATTTGCTTGATTTTCTTTGTTCGGGGTCTTTTGAACAGCTATATCTTCAGAGACGTCCATACAGCAGAACATTTTCACTGTTTTTCAGTGTATTAGACCGGAGAACCACAAATGCAGGTTCAACCCTAGTGCAGTGTTATTGTTTTCAGCTGGAAAAAAAACTTTTGCTATTTAATTTTGCATGAGGTAGTATGCTACACTGCTGGACAATGAGATTCTAAAATGCTATAAATACATGTGCACTAATAAAATCTTATAGCATTTCTAGCTGGTAAAACACTGTGGTTTTCTCTTATATTTGCACATTAATCAAAAAATAATGTGTAATAAAATATTCAATTAGACACCAAAACAAGATTACCATTTTTATAAACCTTTTCCAAGCTGTTTTACAGGCTTAATCACACATGCAGAATTGGAAATAATTAATACAGCACAGGAGTGGTGTTTAACAAGTCTGTTTTTTAAAAGCTTAGTAAGTGCATCAACAGCTGCCCCCAACACCATGTACCAAGGCCAAAGGCTTTAGTGGTAAAAAAGCTGTTAAACTGCATTTTTTTTCTCAATAATGTAAGATAAAGTTTAAAATTTCAAGATTTCAGCTCTAGTCATTTAAAAGAGATATTGTGTTCACTAAAGGAAACCTGTCAGGCCTCTTCTGCTTTTATCTGACCATGTACTGTTTTCTTTCATCTCTTATATCATGATGTATTCCATGCACATCCTGAGCAAAACTGTCACAAGATAGGCTTTTTGTACAGCTATACAGCCAATGAGCCCTTTTTGCAGATGCTGATGACGTATTTCTACATTAAATAACACTGTAAATATAGCAAACTTGGTTACACTTTATTTTGACGGTCCCCTTTAGACATTCTGTTGACTTTAAGTAATGTTGCACTTACAGTACATGTGAACTAACTCTCATTAGAGTATTATTTGAGTATTAGTAGACTGTTTGTGGTATGGTTAGTAGAATTAGGTGTTATAAGGTTGGAAGAATAAGAGTACGCTTACACAACAACGATGCATTAAAAACGTAAAAGTTTTTCATTTGCATTTTCCGCATACAGAGTCAGACGTCACCATTGTCAAAATGATCCCCATTCACACGGATCCACGAAAACACTAAAAGCGCTGTATTCTGCATGCCAGGCCAGTAGGTGGCGATGTCACTTTGTAAAGAAACACGCCTATAGAGTGGTGCAGGTATGACGTCACTTTCTAGGGCAATCGGCAGTTAGCATCACACTGGTTCCCTCAACAAAAAAAAAAACAAATGGGTTTTTCCATAGGCTTTAGGATTATCGCAAAAAACAAGCTCTGTGATCAACAAAAGTTTATAATACTTTATAAGACGTTTTGTCCATCAAGATCATTTTCACAGATGAACACAACTTTTATGAATTTTGAAGCCTAAGTTGTTGCTAGAAGTAAAAAGCTAAGGCTATAAACGAACTACACCACGGTCTCACGAATTCAACATGACCAACACTAAGCTTCCGACAACTCCTTCAGTTTTTATATAAAAATATTTTCCCAGAATGATTGAGTTAGAATAGTTTATAAGTGCAAAATTATAAGCATGATGAGGCTGTAAAAGCAGACTGAGATTACCTGTTTGGCGTGATGACGTTTAATCTCCCTGACTGCCTTTGTAGCTACTTGTTAGCAACCGCCTTTTTTAAGACACATAACAGCTAAAAAAAAAAATCACAAGTGGGGTAATACTGATGTATTTTATGTCGTAGAATAAAACGTGAAAGTGTCTTGAGCTTGTGTTCACCACAGACCTTATTTCAGCCAAAATCCTGTTTAAAAAACCTATTGACTTCAGCATGATGGAACCGGAAGTGCTAAAATGCTAACTAATTTCCGCATTTTGGCCTACAAAATTACGTCATACCTGCACCACTCTATCGACTGAACATGTACTGTAATATGCATGTGCATGATGTCACTGTTTTCACAAATTTGCATTTTTATATCAATATCATTTTCAAAACTTGCACTTTGAAACCCGTTTTGCAAAAGTTTCCATTTTCAGCACCCCAAAACACCATTTTCGTGTAAATGAATTGCCAAAATGCATAAAAAGTTTTACATTTTCAGTTGAAAACGGTGTTGTGTAAACAGCCCTTAAATTGAAGTAGGCTACTTGCAAAGTTACATAGCCAACAGAACGTCAAAGGGAACCATCAAAATAAAGTGTTACAAACTTTTTTATATATATTTTTTTATTATTTAATGTATTTTTTAATGCTATACTTTACCCTGGTATTCATTTAAAAAAAAAAATTCTGATGGCGTGACTAAATTTGTCATATTTCTCTCTTTCAGCACAAATATCTTAGCCTATACCTATATTGTATTGAACAATAGGGAGGCGTTGAGTGAAAAAAAAAGTGAGCCACTGGTCTAAAAGAGATAATAGTTTACTTCAGCATTCCAAACCCTGAAATGTGAAAATGGTCCATAGTAACGCAAAGTTAAATGAGGGAGCTTAACAAACCATGACCTTTCTGAATGTCAATATACTGTAAAATAATCTTCTTACAAAGCTAATAGTTACTCCTTTGCTTTTAAATAACCATTTATGAGGGTTTTTTTTTAAATACCAGTGGTTTCTGCCTTTTGATTTTTGTGGTATCTGGCCGATCTCTACACCTAATTACACACCCTGAGAGCAAGCACATTTCCTTCTAATATGAGAAATTTAGAGGTGATTGAAAAGTTCAGTCATCGTTTGTTACAATATGACCTTCAGAAGGCTTTATCATTCCATAGACCACTTAATACTATAATTGCACATCACATTTTCCTCTTATAAAAGTCTATTTTAAAACTTGCCCATCTGGCGGAATTTGAATAGGAACAGATAAAGACAGCCTACCAAGATAAAATTTGTTAAAACCCTAGGCATTCGGTCCAAAAGATAACAAGCGCATCTTGAAGGATTTATTTTTTATCTTAGCAAAATAAACTAAAAAGGACAGAATAGAGGAGAATCACTACAAAAGTTGTTCCCGGGTAGAAATATGAACAGAGAATTATTCATGACCTCAGTCCATAGAAACTTGTAAAAGAGTGACGCTACAATTTGTCAACACGTTTGATCTCTTTAAGAGAGGAGGGCGAGTCCGATCCTTTGCAGCGAATCATCTCTAAATAATTCAACACACTGTGGTTAAGCTTCACGCCATTTATCTCTTCCTGACTGACAACCATCAAACTTGTCACTCGTTTATGTTTCATTGGATTGAAGGGCTCTATTGATTGTGCTGCTGAGATTCCAGTTCTCTGAATGACTAAACAACAAATGAAAATATGTCTGGGCTCCGTCAGCTTACTGTTTATTTATTTGCACAGACTCTATTGGTCTTTTTTTTTTTTTAGATGCCAATGTAGAAATAAAAAGCAATTTAAAAGCTAAAACAAAGTGTCTTTGCAATATTTGACACAATATTATCATCTTTCTGTTGTCTCATTAAAAACTCAACAGAGAAAAGTTTGGTGCTTTTTAGGTTGCAGTTTTCATGGTTGGTGAATTAGCATACATTTTTCATGCCATTTACAAGCTCTCATATCTAAAAAAGCTGTGGTTCAAATTAGCATAAAATGCATCGGTTCCCCTCAAAGAGGTAAAAAATTGTGCACTGAGTTGCCAAGGAAACCAGCAAATGTTTGCAAATGAAGAGGAAAATCACTGTGCAGAATGAAATGTATTAGAAGCTGAAATTGTAAGCAAACTGAGTTAGGTCTACGATGTCATACCTGCTTTTCGCTCTCATTTAATCCAAATGTTTTCATGTTGCACATTTGGAATACCTGCTGAACATAGGCTATACATTATCCTAGGGTTCCCATGATTATGAAAAAAATGGAAACATGTCAATAGAAATTGATTTCTTGGCCTAAAACATTTCTATAGTGATATACATTTTTTTCCCCCTGTAATGATCTGCTCTAAAAAGAAAAAAACTTTCAACTCATTATATTTTGTTTAATTTGCAAAAGTTTTTTTGTTTTTTTTAAACTGGACAAATCAATTGGATATGAACAATAAATTAAATGGTTAGTTCACCCAAAAATGAAAATTCTGACATTAATTACTCACCTTCATGTTGTTCCATACCCGTAAAACCTTCGTTCATCTTTGGAAATTAAGATATTTTTGATGAAAGCCGATGGCTCAGTGAGGCCTTCATTGCCAACAACATAATTAACACTTTCAGATGCCCAGAAAGCTACTAAAGATATATTTAAAACAGTTCATGTGACTACAGTGGTTCAATCTTAATGTTACGAAGTGACAAGAATATTTTTTGTTCACCAAAAAAACTTTAATCAACAATATCTAATGATGGGCGATTTCAAAACACTGCTTCATGAAGCTATGAAGCTTTACGAATCTTTTGTTTTGAATCAGTGGTTCGGAGCGTGTATCAAACTGCCAAAGTCATGTGATTTTCATTATGTCATAAGTGTTTTTAAATTTCAATGGTTCACCACTGGGGGGCGTGACTTTGGCAGTTTGATACACGATCCAAACCACTGATTCGAAACAATAGATTCGTAAAGCTTCGAAGCTTCATGAAGCAGTGTTTTGAAATTGCTCATCTCTAGATATTGTTGAATAAAGTAGTTATTTTGTTTTTTTGGTGCACAAAAAGTGTTCTTGTCGCTTCATAACATTAAGGTTGAATTTGAAAGTGTTAATTATCTTGTGAGTAATTAATGACAGAATTTTCTTTTTTGGGTGAACTAACCATTTAAGTTTAGTTAATTAAATGCAAAAATGTTTTATTTATTCTGAGACATTTGTTCACAAAAAAGTATTACTGTTTCAATTCCAAGGTTTCAAACCTTACATGCATATGCAAATTTGCATCTCTGTGAAATCATTTATATGAAAATCCTTATCCAGTCATCACAAATAACTTGAAAGGTCATGGAAGAGTAATATAAATTCAATGGTGGATTTTTTAGGATAGCTGCTATCACAACTGTGCAATACTATAATATCTGCCTAACCTTTCATCTTTCTCAGATCATATTCTTGGTGGTCCTGTAAGCCTTCATTGACGATCAGACATGGTTTTTTAGAGTTTGTCAGTTATTAGAGGCTTCCAGTTGAGCAGGGAGACTACGGGAGTTGTGGGTACCCCACTGAAATGATAGGAAATGATAAATAGTACTGCGTTGAACTAATTTAAGGCATACAGCTTACTATTGTTCATCTGTTAGAGAAGAACTTCTCAAAAAGAGCCAGGGGAACAGCATGAACAGCAATATCCATCAGCAGCTAGTGAGGAACTACCTCTACATACCAGCTGAAAGACCTCCAAAGTAGTTATTTTCTTACTTTGCAGCATTTCCATATTTGTTAGCATGTATTTTCCTTTGCTTTTGTCCTATTTTTTAAGGACAAACATATGGAACACATGGTAATGATACATGTAAACAAATGTGTTTCCTGAGGATAGAATTTCAAAGTTTTTTCTTTCTTTTCTGTGAATTAAAGGGATAGTTCACCCAAAATAAAAATTCTGTCATCGTTTACTCACCCTCAAGTTGTTCCAAACCTGTTTACATTTCTTTGTTCTGCTGTACACAAAGGAAGATATTTGGAAGTATGTTTGTAACCAAGCAGGTCTCGCCCCCCATTTACTACCATTGTTAGCAGCCATTGTTTTTAATCTACTTGCATCAAATTCAAAATACAATTTAATGGATATTATTTGGTGCTGTGATGAACATCACAATGCTGGGTTTGCCTGCGCTACCGCCACGTTCTTCACGCCGTGTGGATGATATGGAGCAGAAACTGTGCAGCGAGTTGTGTTGACAGAGTTTAGCGATTTTGTTTAGAGAAAACTTCAGAATAATGTCACGGAGTTCATTCATGAAGTTGTGTGAACAACACATGGCATCGGTGAACATGCGCACTTTGGTCAGAGCGGGATTAATGCGCACTTAAGGTGATTATATTGCGATTAAAATTGGCGTACACCACCTAGTTTAATGTGATTATGCTTACTGCCATTATGAGCATAATCGCATTACTTTAAATCGAAGTATTACGTTTACATTAGGTATGGTGTAATCGCAATATTGCCACAATCCCATTATTATCGCATTATGAGAGTGCATGTAAACGCACTCAATATTGCCCAGGGGGAAAAATTAAATAAAAAATACAGTTCTTGAATTTTAATTGACATTTTGCAACACATAAATGGAGTAAACTATCACAATGGAACCTGCCATTATATGGACTTTTTATTTTAAAGAGTAAAACAATTATGAAACCCTTATGAAGTCTCCCCTAATGCTATTGTACAATGAATTATTTGACTAATTCCAGAATATTTATCATATCAACATTTTTGGTGTTCTACAATTTGTGGGCCAAATCTGTTGTGTTCAGACAACTCTTAGGAGGTATGTTATGTTTTTGTAACTTATGTAATATTTAAGTATAACCAGAAAAGACTTGCTTTACGCAAAGAGCACTGAAACTGTTTAGCAGGCTTCAATGGTTTGTTTGAATGCACCCCAGAAGAGGTCGGTTTTGGCTGGTGCAGGCTGCTTTGCTGATGGAAGATCTCTCCTGGGTAAGTGCGCTGTACGGTAATCTCGCTCTGATGGCAGGGAAATGCTGTCTTTGAACAAAGAGCCTCTGCAGCAGAGAAAAACCTCCCTTATGGTTGAGATGTGATTAAAGTTTCTCTCTCAGATCTCCGTGTGTCTGTCGAGGGGAAATGCGTTTGCTCAAAGAGAGAACCGGGGAGTCTCTCAGTTTTGATGGGTGGGTGGATGGGTGGGTAGGAGGATTGGGGAGCTAATAGTGAAAAGAATAGATTTACTCACTAAAAAATTCCTATCGGGCTCATGACAGCTACTGTAAGTGACTGTAACCAAAAATACTGATGGTACATGCAATGCACAAAATGATGTCTTTATGGGACAATAGTATTTTTTTTTTTTGTATATGAATACTGACACTTACTTGCAGTGCAGGAAGATGAATTCAAAAGGTAAGATACAAAAATGCAATCTTTCAATTGCTGAATATATAGCAGTATTTGTGCACAAACACACTCAGAAGACTTTTCTCTCTCACGTCTCCTGGCTTTCTCTCAAGATTGGCCTGGCTGTGGTTTGATGAGGTGTAATAGAACTCATTCTCAGTAAACAGAGATTCTCTCAGTTGGAGGCCAATAGTTGGCTACGTCTCCGTTGCTGTTTCCTTCTCGCATCAGACATATGTTGAAAGCCTGGGTGCCGATTTAGCTATTTGCCTTGTCGTCAGCCTTTGAATTTGAAATTCAATTCACCAATTTTAATCTTGTTTGGATTTTCTTATCTCTGTATATTTTCATGTGAAAAAAAAAAAACCTGAGATGAATATGTCTCCTTAATATTGGTACTATAGAAGAGTTCTACAAGGCCAAATGTATAATTTCTGATACATTAGCGGCAGCAAGTGGAATTGCAAAACATATTAAAGTTGCAAGCAGCGATGAAAGGGCCCTTGAACCCGGGCTCACTGCTACCCATTTGCCTTAGGAAACCTGTGAACAGTGGGCAACATGCATGTAAGCGAGTAAATACAGGATAATTATGGCAAAGTCATTTCAAAGTGTCACACTTCCTGCAGCCAACAGGTGGTGCTTTGACTGTAACTGAATACTGGCATGTAGATGTCTTCAGGCCAGGACTGTTATCAAACATGTGAAGTTTGGAGCAGATTGGACATTGTATGCCTGAGTTACAACAACTTCCTGTTTCGTGGTGTTAATCGCATACTTTAGCACTTAGCCAAGTGTTGCATGATATAACGTGTTTCTAGTATGTTTGGTACTTCGTGGCATATTGAAATGTGTTTCTGGGAGTGAATTACAGTGTACAGCATGCCATTTCCTGTTGCCAGCAGGTGGCGCTATGACTAACTAAATATTGGCATATAGATGTGTTCAGGCCAGGACTCTTATCACACATGTGAAGTTTGGGGCAGATCGGACACTGTATGCCTGAGTTACAACAGCTTCCTCTTTCATGGAGAAACATCAGACTTTATCAGGCCGCCACAGACACGCCCTTCAATGAAAACTCAAGATCTTCGCAATTTAACATCGCTAAGGCCTTAAGATTAGACTGACCATATATGATGTGTTTCTGGTTAAATCTCTATGAGGAGTTAATCAGAGTGTAAAACATGTCATTTCCTGTTGCCTGTAGGTGGCGCTTACTGAATATTGCCATGTAGATGTCTTCAGGTCAGGACTCATGCGATGTTTGGGGCAGATTGGACATTGTATTCCTGAGTTACAACAACTTCCTGTTTCATGGTGAAACATTGAGGCTACGTCCACACGAAGCCGGAGCTTACCCTAAACCGATCTTTTTGTTTTTTCCTCGTCTCAAAAAATATCTGCGTCCACACGAAACCACTGAAACGACTCAAAACGATGTAGTATACATGCCAGACCATTATGTGGCGCTGTAATTCTGCTGCAGAAATGCACTTAAAGCAGTGAAGAAGACTTGGAGCATGCGCATAAACCTTGCGCACTGAATACAAACTTTAGCAAAGCTTAGAAATAACACTTTATTTTGGCTCAGTAGCTTCTGCAGCACGAACGCAAGCATGTAGAGTCTGCTATTGCTATTGTTGGTGCTGTTTTGTGGTGTTAGCGCCGTCTGACTAGGGTCGAAACGTGGGTTGATGACATCATCGTTTCAGAAAATATACGGATTGCCCCGTCCACACGAAAATGCAAAGATGGCGTTTTCAAATGTATCCACTCTGGGACCCGTTTCAAAAAATAGCGGTTTCATCTTCCGAAAATGCCGGATCCGTGTGGATGAAATGCCTATCTGGTAAAAAATTTGTGCGGATTCACAGAAACGCGTCTCCGTGTGGACGGGGCCTGAATTTTGTCAGGCCGCCACGGATACACCCTTCAGTGAAAACTCAAGATCTTCGCAATTTAACATTGAAAAGGCCTTTAGATTAGACTGAGCAAATATGATGTTGATCTCATTAAAAATTAAAGGAGGAGTTCGTTAAAATTCAACATCTGGATATGGCAAAAACTGCTAAAATTTTGCAGAGAAAATTCAAAATATCTCACTTCCTGTTGGGTTTTCAGATTTTGCACCCAGGGACTTTTTTGTAGGTATTGGGCTGTTAAATGTGTCTGCTGAATTTCATACTTGTACGTGAAACGTAGCGCGAATGGCGCTTAATTGACATTTTGTAGGTGGCGCTATCGAGCCATTTTGCCATACCTAATTCTGAAACCCATATCAGATGTAAATTTTCACCACTTCTGACGTGTGTGCAAAGTTTCATGAGTTTTCAAGCACGTTTACGCCCTCAAAAATGTGATTCATTTTGGAGAAGAAGAATAATTGACTGAGCAATTACAATAGGACAACACCATCGGTGCTCGGGCCCTAAATATTGTTCCTAAACAGTTTTTATGAACAATAGTTCTTTTTAAAGTGGCACATAGGCAACGTAAATAATATATTGGTAAAGATTCACAATTACAGGAAACAATATGTGAAATGTTTGAAACAAACTAACAAAATGAACAGGCAACAAAAAACATGGAACACATGGAATTGACTTAGCAAGTTAAGTTAAATTTATTTATATATGTATTTACAGTGGGTACGGAAAGTATTCAGACCCCCTTAAATTTTCCACTCTTTGTTATATTGCAGCCATTTGCTAAAATCATTTAAGTTCATTTTTTTCCTCATTAATGTACACACAGCACCCCATATTGACAGAAAAACACAGAATTGTTGACATTATTGCAGATGTATTAAAAAAGAAAAACTGAAATATCACATGGTCCTAAGTATTCAGACCCTTTGCTCGCTCAGTATTTAGTAGAAGCACCCTTTTGATCTAATACAGCCATGAGTCTTTTTGGGAAAGATGCAACAAGTTTTTCACACCTGGATTTGGGGATCCTCTGCCATTCCTCCCTGCAGATCCTCTCCAGTTCTGTCAGGTTGGATGGTACATGTTGGTGGACAACCATTTTTAGGTCTCTCCAGAGATGCTCAGTTGGGTTTAAGTCAGGGCTCTGGCTGGGTCATTCAAGAACAGTCACAGAGTTGTTGTGAAGCCACTCCTTCGTTATTTTAGCTGTGTGCTTAGGGTCATTGTCTTGTTGGAAGGTAAACCTTCGGCCCAGTCTAAGGTCCTGAGCACTCTGGAGAAGGTTTTCGTCCTGGATATCCCTGTACTTGGCCGCATTCATCTTTCCCTCGATTGCAACCAGTCGTCCTGTCCCTGCAGCTGAAAAATCATCGTCCTTCAGGTGTTTTTTAGCAAACTCCATGCAGGCTTTCATGTGTCTTGCACTGAGGAGAGGCTTCCATCGGGCCACTCTGCCATAAAGCCCCGACTGGTGGAGGGCTGCAGTGATGGTTGACTTTCTACAACTTTCTCCCATCTCCCGACTGCATCTCTGGAGCTCAGCCACAGTGATCTTTAGGTTCTTCTTTACCTCTCTCACCAAGGATCTTCTCCCCCGATAGCTCAGTTTGGCCGGACGGCCAGCTCTAGGAAGGGTTCTGGTCGTCCCAAACATCTTCCATTTAAGGATTATGGAGGCCACTGTGCTCTTAGGAACCTTAAGTGCAGCAGAATTTTTTTTGTAACCTTGGCCAGATCTGTGCCTTGCCACAATTCTGTCTCTGAGCTCTTCAGGCAGTTCCTTTGACCTCATGATTCTCATTTGCTCTGACATGCACTGTGAGCTGTAAGGTCTTATATAGACAGGTGTGTGGCTTTCCTAATCAAGTCCAATCAGTATAATCAAACACAGCTGGACTCAAATGAAGGTGTAGAACCATCTCAAGGATGATCAGAAGAAATGGACAGCACCTGAGTTAAATATATGAGTGTCACAGCAAAGGGTCTGAATACTTAGGACCATGTGATATTTCAGTTTTTCTTTTTTAATAAATCTGCAAAAATGTCAACAATTCTGTGTTTTTCTGTCAATATGGGGAAAAAAGAACTTAAATGAACTTAAACTCAAAACCCCTGGAGGCAGTCATTATAAAAATGTATTTGCCTGTGTGATGTCACAGATACTGCAATATCAAAACAAGCTGTTTTTGGAGCTTGATTATATAAATGCTTTGTTTATAATGAGGAGGACGTTTTAAGCTATGAAACTCAGGAAGTTTTAATGGTACAAAGATCTCTTATATGTCAAAAGATCAAGGCAAATTTGATTTCTCATGTCACGACTTCTTTAAATGAAAAATCCTAAATTTTATAACTTGAATGAACAGCTGTTTCGAGGCCAGGTTTGCTGTACAGTCTACATGGATACAGTAGGCTGTGAGCAGAATTGTATGCTACAAACTTTCAGTGTCCTTTTAATCATGGCTGTATTGTTACATAAAGAGAAGCCTGGAGTGTAATAGGCATGCTATGTATAATTACTGTAAATGCCAGCCTTGCTCAAAATGCTTGTATAACAAAAAGGTTAGGGCAGGCTGCTCAGAACCATATTTGTCACACAGTAGGTAACCGTTAGAGGTTTCAGAGACATTAAGAGCCTCAATCTTGACGTTATGAGTCAAGATATTTTTAGTTAGGAGGAGCGTAGAAAGAAATTTCTTTTATTCCATTACTTCTCCTCTTTTTATGTTTGCAACCAGCATTTGCCGTAATGGCATTATGAGATTATAATAATGGTGCAACTCCCACAATAATTTGAAAAGTTGGAGCCCACGAGTTTGTCATCAAAACCACTTTGTAACAGAGCGGCCGCCTACATCCAGTCATTGTGACCCTCTCTCTCCTATTTCCGGCCCACGTTCATCCTCAATACAGGAACATGGAGGCATGTGAAAATAGAAAAGGCATCATGTGATAAGGCACATTCCAATGCTTATTGAACCCTTTCACCGCTGCTAATGTATAAATCTAGCATGGTATGTCTTATGTTGCTGAATGTCCTCCAAAAATGCAGGAGGTGTCCTGAAGTACAAGCTGCTTGAAAATTGTTTAATGATTTCCTCACCCTTTATCATTCCAACTCTTTATGTTTTTATTCTGTGGAACACAAAAGAAGATAATTTGAAGAACGTTGGTAACCAAACAGTTTTGACAGTTTTGATTTTGGACCAAAAAAAAAAAAAATGTTCTGACAATATATTCTTTTCATACAAGTTTGGAACAACATATGTGTGAGTAAATGATGACAGAATTTTCATTTTTGTGTGAACTAACTAACCCTTTAAGAAGTCAAGGTTTGGCTTCTTAGCATGGTCCAGTTAGCCCTTGATAGTGTAACTACATCTACATCTGGGCTCAAATAAGCATATTTCTGTTTTGATGGCTATTTAGTAATAGCTTGCAAGCAACATAAAAATTATATTACAGGCTAAATGATAAATAAGTGTGTTCAAGATAGCAAAAAGGGGGACAAAATTTTAAAATGTACTTTAAAACACATGCCAAGTTCTTGAAAATAATTGTATCTCATGGTTTTGAGGGAAAAAAGCATTTTTAAGAAATAAATATTATAAACAATATTATAGAATTCATATTTTTTTCTGCATGATTTCGTTGGTTGTACCTCACAAAGGTTTAAAATATTAATAAGCAGTGAAGCAGTTTTTAAGCATTTTATATTTAATGCATTTTTTATGCATTTTACACAGTTATATATTTTTTATTTTTTTTATTTTTTTATTTTACTTTACTTTATTTCCCCCCTAAATATACCAGGATAAATCTTAATTAATTCCTGTAGCTCAAACAGTATAGCCTGGTGCAAACAACGTGAAAGGTCATGGGTTCGATTCCCATAGAATGCATGAACTAATGAACAACAACAAAAAAAGTATACCTTGAATGCAACGTAAGTCTCTTTTGATAAAAGCATCTGCCAAATTAAAACATGACTGTCATCGAAGTGTATTCAAGTGTTTGTGTCTATGAGCTGCATTTTTAATAATTAATATTTCATGTCATTAATATGATTATTTTATATAGCGCTTTTCTACTAACTCAATGGCGCTTTTCGATACAACAATAGTACAATACAGAATATATTAGAGCACATAATACAGAAGTATATATATAAAAAAGACCCTATATTAAATATTTTACCAGTACTAATTTTTTCTTATATTTTTGCAGGACTCTTAAAAACATGTATTGGACTATTTTTCCTTGTCTGCTGCCTTTGATTTCACAGCTCATTCACATCAAGTGATTGGCTTAAAAAATCCTACAGATGCAGAACTGAGTGCCCATTAGGAAAGATAGGAGATTTCAAACCGCATTCCTCTGGATGGGATCCTGCACCAGCTGAGCGACTGCCATTGAGATGACTAATGGCTAATGGCTTGCTTTCTCCATTACAGACCTTATGTGATCTGTTCTACTGGTCTAACATAGTCCCCTCTTCAGCATATACACTTCTTTGACACTTTCCCAGCATGCTGAGGACACCAAACCATGATTGGTTAACACCATCTGGAGTTTTGCAACCTCAACCCCTTCACACTTTACTTCACTTTAAACTTTACTCAAAAAGAGAAGAGAAAAGTCTCCCTGAGAAGTGCCACTAATCTTTAATCTCTGTCTTCTGTCTTCATTCTCTGCTGCAAGATACATCAGCAGTATGGTCTTTTACACCTGCAGGCATCACCATATGGAAGCCCAAGTTACTTATCCTGTAGCATCTCTCATGCAACCTACCAGTGCCAAATTGCTAGTGGAATCGCTGAGGGCACCAAAGAAAAGCTAGTTCACCCATCCCACAAAGCCCAGAAACATAAGGCATCCCGAGGAAGTCAAACCCACAGGGTACTTTCCTACTAGAGCTTTTGATGTAGACTTGAGTCTGTTTGACATCAGTGTGTGTTTCATTTGGTTGCTATGAAAGTTGTTTTCTGAACTTGGGTGAACGAAACCTGAAGCCGTATGAAAGGATGGTCTGATGTGAACTTCGCTACAGTTTACAATTGGGAAAAGTGCAACATTTGGAAGTGAACTGACACTAAATTCTGGCCAGTACCAGTAAGTCAGTTATTCATTTTATGTTATGGCCAATAACCGATTAAATGGCATATATTAAATTTATACAAAATATGTAGTATTGATGCAGTTAGATATTTGAATAAGAATAACACATTTTATTAAAATGTTAAATTATAGAGACAAACAAATGAATCAAGTAAATATTAAAATTGTAATAGCAAATCAGTTTCAAGATATGAAAAAATAATCTAAGTATTAACATCTAATGTATTGTATCTAACAGATGAAGTATGTGAAGATCACAATATACACTGTAAAATAAATCCCCGTAAAATTTACTGTAAAAAACGGCAGCTGTGGTTGCCAGAACTTTACCATAGAAAATACAATAGCAACATTGTAGGTTTTCCAGGACAGCACTTAGTTTACTGTCTATTTTACAGTTAAAAACGTATAATTTTAAGGTTTTTATTGTAATAATTAGGGTTCATAACTGTTTATTTTACATACTGTAAAAACAAATTCGTTAAATTTACACTAAAAAAACCCGGCAGCTGTGGTTGCCAGAAATTTACCGTAAAAAATTTGGTAGCAATTTAGGTTTTACAGATTTAACTTAAATTTACAGTAAAAAAAAAAAAAAAAAAAACGTATTTCATTAACTGATATAATGTTAATTTACCAAACCTATTGAAGTACTAATATCTGTTTGTAATATAAGGACAACCACCAATAACACAGTGGTGATGAGAGTCACATGATGAATCAAAGCTCATCATAAGCAGCTTTTCCAAAAGCTGAGAAGGACAATACTAATATATAGAAGGTGCACACACTGCATTTAAAAAAATGCAATAAAACTTAATTTAACAACATTAGATGTAACATAAAACCCTAATGTACAACTGATTAGAAAAAAACTAAGAAAAAGAAGAGTTATTTCAACGAAAATGCATCAAATGTGAAGTGTCACGCAGGGAACTGTGGGAATGTCAATTTATGTTTTATCACTGTAAATTATACAATGACTTGTTATTTTTCACTTCTAAAACTGTAAATTTAACAGTATTTTACTGTAAAATTACATTAAATGTACGGTTAGATCTATTACAGTTATTCACATTAGATAGTACTGAAACTTTCAGTAAACCAATTAACTGTTTTTCACTGTAGAATTTTTACAGTATTTTACCATTAAAATCTCGATCAGAACAAGTAAGATATTTGTAGAATACAAGGAGAGGAAGAAGCAGCAGAAGAAGCCCGTAGTCTTCTGAAATTACACTTTTTATATGCCAATACATGACTAGGAAAAGTATCTATTGAAGTTCTTTGTACTTCTCTTGCAATGATGCTCAAGACAAAGTGTACCCTAGCAGATCTTATTAGGTCACCATGGCCCTTGTAAGGAACACAGAATAACTTGTTAAAACCACCACTGCTTATATTAACTTTAAGGATATCGCAGATCTTGCATTATCTCATGTCTGCTAAGACGGAAACAAACATATTTTTGAAACCGAGGTACATCGTGTAATCAATTCTGATGGAAAACACACCCGGTCAATGGGATGTTACAGCACAGAGGAGACACAAAACTTCTTACATTTGAGAATAATCAAACATATCAGAGTAGGAAATATGCAAATGATTAAAAAAAAATCGATAACATGTGAATAATAAGAATAATCATGCAGCATAATGAATATAACAATTAAGGATGATTAAATGAATACATAGCAATCAATGATGAAAATTTATAAAGAACATATTAAGATTCATAAAAAGGAAAAATAAAAGACATTAATCAATAGAATTAAACTGAATAAATTTTAATATAAATAATTTAAAGTATTAAAATACTGTTTTGTAAAAACAAATTAAAAATTTAGATTTTAATAGATAGAGCAGATAGTGTTTGCAGTCGAGCTTAAATCAAACCAAGCAATCAAACCATGTGTGAAAGCAGCCTAAGATTCAGGCTTATGATCCCAAATCCCTCTCTGATTAATTGATAGAGAGTAGTCTTACTAATTACAGCTTATTATATTTTCAATGAGCCAGTCAACTGCAGGTCAAGATAGAGCTCATCTCGACCGGTGACCCACCTCCTACACCGGGCTAAATGATTAATCAGTTTGTGACACTTTTTATATTGTAGTGGCACTGACATTTTTTTTAAATTGTTAAGTTTGCATCTCCGCTTAGCTTCATTAACACCGGTACTGTCAGGCATGCATTCTTTCACTGGTGAGTCCTCCCAGGACCAGTGAGGATAAATCAGAGAGACTGCCTGGAGTGCTTGTTAGTGATACACTACTTTAATCAGATAAAGCAACTTTGCCCAATTTACCGGCTGCTTAAGCACTGGATAAAGTGAAGAGTGAGGGATGGAGGCCCGTGGGCAGAGAGAGAGAGAGAGAGAGAGAAAGCTGCTTACTGTATCTGTAAATAAGGCTGTGTTGACTCTCACTCTGACAGATAGGCCTCAGTGGGTGAGCTGGTACAGGGAGAGAAACAGGAAAACCAGTATGATTGCTTTGTACTGGCCAAACACTCTCTTTTCAATGTTGAAAAGAGTCTTGACGTCAGTTGGAACACTGAAAAAACAGAGTTGCCTGTGGCAGCAAGCAACTTTTTAAACTATGCTTGCTGCAAAGTCTCTTGCTGCAAAGTCACCCCTGCAACATGTGGGTGTTTGTCTTTTTTTTCTTTTTTTTTGACCGCTTGATGTTGTCATCATTTAATGGTTTTATAAGCTCATGAAAAATGCTGGTAATTATCAAAAATCAGCTCATTATAAAACCCTGACAGTTAATTTTGCCATCGCCTTGGATGCAACATACATGTGTGCTGTGTGTGTGTGTGTGTGTGTGCGTGTGTGTGTGTGCGAGCACGTTTTCGTGACATATCAGGACACAAATTTGTATAATGACATGGGTATGACATAGGTATTACAAGGAGAAGGTGACTTCTGAGGACATTACCCCATGTCCCCATTTTTCAAAAGGCTTATAAATCATACAGAATGAGATTTTTTGAGAAAGTAAAAATGTGCACAAAAATGTGCTACCTGTGATTGGGTAGGTTTAAAGGTAGGGGTAGTGTAGGGTGATAGAAAATATGGTTTGTTCAGTATAAAAACCATTACGCCTCTGGAATGTCCCCACAAATCACAAAAACAAACGTGTGTGTGTGTGTGTGTGTGTGTGTGTAGCAGCAGCTGTAAAACATTCCAGAGGTGTAATGGTTTTATACTGTACAAACCATATTTTCTATCACCCTATCTATCACCCTTTTATTTATATATATATATACAGTACAGTCCAAAAGTTTGGAACCACTAAGATTTTTAATGTTTTTAAAAGAAGTTTCGTCTGCTCACCAAGGCTACATTTATTTAATTAAAAATACAGTAAAAAACAGTAATATTGTGAAATATTATTACAATTTAAAATAACTGTTTTCTATTTGAATATATTTGACAAAGTAATTTATTCCTGTGATGGCAAAGCTGAATTTTCAGCATCATTACTCCAGTCTTCAGTGTCACATGATCCTTCAGAAATCATTCTAATATGCTGATCTGCTGCTCAATAAACATTTAATGTGTACAATTGTACAAAATATTTGTGTACAATATATTTTTTTCAGGATTATTTGATGAATAGAAAGTTCAAAAGAACAGTGTTTATCTGAAATCTAATCTTTTGTAACATTATAAATGTCTTTACTGCCAGTTTTGATTGATTTAATGCATCCTTGCTGAATAAAAGTATTCATTTCTTTAATTTCTTTTCAAAAAAATAAAAATAAAAATTCTTACTGACCCCAAACTTTTGAACGGTAGTGTATAATGCTACAGAAGCTTTGTATTTCAGATAAATGCTGTTCTTTTGAACTTTCTATTCATCAAGGAATTCTGAAAAAAAAAAGTACACAACTGTTTTCAACATTGAAAATAATCATAAATGTTTATTGAGCAGCAAATCAGCATATTAGAATGATTTCTGAAGGATCATGTGACACTGAAGACTGGAGTAACGATGCTGAAAATTCAGCTTTGCATCACAGGAATAAATTACTTTGTCAAATATATTTAAATAGTACACAGTTATTTTAAATTGTAATAATATTTCACAATATTACTGTTTTTTACTGTATTTTTAATTAAATAAATGTAGCCTTGGTGAGCAGACGAAACTTCTTTTAAAAACATTAAAAATCTTAGTGGTTCCAAACTTTTGGACTGTACTGTATATGCTATAGGCATTATATAAAAATGAATAAAAAGTTTTAAAAACATCCATCAATGACATACAGTATGTGACCCTAGACCACAATACCAGTCATAAGTTGCACAGGGCATATTTGTAGCAATAGCCAACAATACATTGTATGGGTCAAAATTATCGATTTTTTTTTTTTATGCCAAAAATCTGGATATTAAGTAAAGATCATGTTCCATTAGGAAAAAATGTAAAGTGAGTGGATATGCATTGCTAAGGACTTCATTTGGACAACTTTAAAGGCAATTTTCTCAATATTTTGATTCTTTTGAACCTTCAGATTCCAGATTTTCAAACAGTTGTATCTCAGCCAAATATTGTCATATCCTAACAAACCATTTGGAAAAGCTTATTCATGTATAAATCTCAATTTCAAAAAATGTACCCTTATGACTGTTTTTGTGGTCCAGGGTCACATTTGTGCAATTTTTTTAATTATTTAAAATATATTTATTTATTTATATATATTTATATAATATATAAAACATTTTTGGGTGTAATTTTCAGCAAATATTACCCATACCGTGATATGTGATTTTGGTCCATATACATTGTCTCATTATGTAAGCAATAATTGACGATGGGCCATTGAATTCTAAGAAAATAATGCACACCTAATGCAGCCAGAAGCGGAGTGCATTATTTTCTTAGAATTCAATGGTCCATCGTCAATTATTCCGCTTATACTACGGTTACCACACCTCATGACATTACTTGTGTGTGGGACTAATTTCTTACGCATCTCATCCCAAGCCCCCGTTGCTAATTCCAAAACGTCATTTCAGAACTAGTAATGGAGGATTGAGCCTTGATAGCAGAACAATACCGTTGATACAGTTATTAACGCAGCTGAAAGAGAGAGAGAGAGAGAGAGAATGAGCAGCATATGTGAATTAGCCTACCTGAGTCTGTGCGTCTCTAAAGGCAGCAGTGTACACGGTTATACCTCGCTGGTGAGTCATGTATCTTAAGTTGCTAAATTATTTTACTGATTAATTTGTCAGAGCAGCACTGACAAAACATTTCTGTGCGAGTGTGTGTCCCTACTACACAGTATGTGTGTAGGTTTGAAAGAGAGAGAAAAAGAGTGCGAGAGAGTATGCGCTTTCAGGACACAATGAAACATTTTGTGGCAAAAACCATGACAATAATTTGTTGTTTTCATCCTACAGTTTACTATATTTATTTGCTTGGTCGGTGTCACTGTGGGTTTTGTTTCTTTTGCGGTTGTAGGCTGTAAAGACCTATTGAAATAACTGAAATCATTTGGCGAAGTGATATGGAACTGTAATGCGGTCAAGACCTGCTAGAACTACTTTAGCTGTGCGTTTCCCTGAAAATAATTGCACACCTTAGAATGTTGGTAAACCAATCAGATTCGAGCATTCAACAGCCCCGTAGTATAATATAAAATTATTACTATAAAGATTAAGAGTGTGGCCTGCTGAGGCTAAAGGTTTTGTGGGTCCTGAGCTTTCCAAATTTGATTAACCTTGTTCTACGTGCTGCTTCCTCTATCGCTCAAACGCTGTCCTGTTCACAGAGTCTGACAGTTGCCACAGGCCTATTACACGGACACATCCAGTGTAAAGTATCCTGCAAATATGACTTGTGATGGAGCCAAATGGCCATTTTGTACGTGGTTAATCAATCTTCTGTACATTTTCCAAGGAACTTAACCGATTGATCTCCCCCCACCAACAAGCAGCTCTATGAAGTCCAAATGGGAAGCCACTCCACATGACTATTTGCAGGTTGTACTGAATCTTAGTCTATTGATCTGTCTGCTCACAGAGCATCCAAAGACTGCACCAACAACTGCTGCTTAGTCAGCGTTCTCTAAAAGACAAGTGGAGGAGAAGCTGGAGTATATAGTGGAGAAAAAAACTAAAAAAAAAAAAAAAACTGCAATCAAATTGACATTCATTAGTATTTACATAAGCTTCTTTACCAAATAATGACTTTTTAGTGTGTGTGTGTGTGTGTGTGTGTGTGTGTGTGTTTTGAGTGTATGTGAACATGTTTGTGTGTTTATTTGTGGAGAAATGATTTAAATTGCCCTCCAATTAAATGGCTAATTACGTTCTTGAGAGCAGTTCTCTAAAAAAAGACATAGAGAAGTGTCTTGCCTAATATGAGATTAATGACAATAATTTAAATGGTGTAAGAGGATTTTCTGAATGAATTATTGGCAGATGAGCATCAAGCAAATATGTATGTTTTTGCAGTTTAAATAAAAGTGAATTGCCTATTAATGTAAAATTAATATGGCAAGATTAATTATTGTTTTACTACATCACAATATTTTTCTCTGTGGTCTACTTATAATGTTAGACTATAAAGTTATAGTATTATTTTCTTACTTTTCTTCAGTTCTGATTTTGTTTTGTTAATAATTTTATTTTAATGTTAATAAAAAAATAATAATTCTGTCATCATATTATGGGGGTAGAATTGTAGCAAAATTCCAAATAAATAGATTATGATCCACAAATAAATGTAAAGAGATTCACAAAAAATAATCATATGCACAGATGAATAAAATGAGATCCACAAATATATGTTAGGCGTTTCTCAAAAATGAATTAAATTCACAAACATATAAAATGAGATTTGCTAATAAAAAACATATTCACAAATATGTTTTTATGTCACAAGCTCAACTCTGCCTGCATTTATTTGTGAATCACCACCTGTACATTTGTGGATCGCTTTCTGTGCATTTGTGGATCTCTTCCTGCGCATTTGTAAATCACCTCAAGCATTTGTGGATTCTGAAACAATTATAGCATCACGACTGCAGACAAATTCCACAAATAGGTCAACTCCACCCACTGACTACTCAAGCCAATCAAGTAACAGCCGCGTTGCACTGAGCAATCGCAGCACACTCTCGCCTCAACCAATCACGTTTTGCTTTACAATCGGGCGGGAACAGACTCATTTTGCACCCCTGAAAGGAGCTCCGTGCTATTCCACCTTGGGCGCTTGTTCGAATTGTATGCGAAAATGTAACAGACATCATTGTGATTAATCTTCTAATTTGTTTTTGTACATATTTTTGTGGGTGTAATTATGTATAAGGTCTGTATTATCCGTCTTACAATAAGGTGACTCTTTTTTTGACGGGTATTATAGTGAAACTGATCACGGCAGTAATGAACAAGAGAATGTGTAGTGCACATTATTATGGTTCAGTTTTCTTTCTTATGGATAAAAAGTTTACCAGATTGTTAAGCACCCCCTGAAAAGGCAGTGATTTTCTGTAGTTAAAAACGGACATTTCATGGTAGCTAATGTACAATAAAACTTCATGAAACTCATCAGTAAAGTTTCAGCCATCATTCAGACGGGGTCCACTACACAAAAGATTTTTGGAGTATATTCTTTATATTGCCAACAGGATCAGTGAATTGGGATAAAGGACTATACATGAATTATGATCATTCACAGATCCCGAGCTATAACACCTCTACCTGACGCGAGTGGTGTGGTGGGGCACGATGCAGCAAATAGTAGGCTTTATAATCATTATAAACAAACGGATTACATTATTAGTGTCCATGTACATGCAGCTATAATGTCTATAAGCGGCATGGTGCGACAAGAGTCAGTGGCAGTAAACGGATTTCCTGTTCTACAGTATAGATATAATACACACTTGCACAATATAATATTGTATAATACCAAATATGAGCCTGAATGACCATCAGTGATGTAACAGAACGAGCCTCAGCATCACTGCAGCTATGGTTTTGGATCATGCAAATAAAGAGGTTGCAATGCTTAAAAATGTATTTTTCGTATTTATTTTGCACTATGTAATATTTGCACTATGTAATATTTGCACTATGTAATATTTTCTGCCACTAGAGGTCGCTAGAGGCCTATTCAAAACAAAGGCGTAGCTTGATGACGACAAGTTTGAGTGTGAAATCTTGGGACATGTGACATGTGGTCTTCATCTCAACGGTCGGTGGAAAAGAATTGGGATAGGACTCGGGAAGAAATCATGTTCATAGATGCGATTATTAACGTATGAAGCAGAGCAGGACCGAGTGTTGTGAACGAGCTGAACGAGGCCGCTGGAGCGATTGTGCAACACACACCTCACGAGCAGCGGAACTTTTATTATGTCACAGTCGCCGGCGCTGCTTCTGCTTTTCCGGTCATGAATATGAGGTAACACAGCTCTGTTTATCATATTAGATACATTTGAGTGTGTTGAAAATGATGTTATAACGTTACTCTGTGCATTCGCTCGGCGGCTGCTGTGAGACACTTGTTTGAGACACACTGCAGTAAGATAGATCGATTTAAGAATATCATATTAAATGGTGGTTGGCTTGTGTTGATAAATGGCATGCAATTAATTTTAAAACATATTGTATGATGGAGAAAATGCTGTATTACTGTTACTAAAAATAAAGCTGCATCTGATTATGCTATGTTAGCTACTTCAAAAAATAGTGTTTTTCTTTGAGGCATGGTAAAGCATGGTACTCACAAAAAATCAAGAAAATTAGATTTAAACAATAAGACTAAACGTGTTGAGCTATTAAACAATTATTTGTTTTCTGTCTATACATATATCAAAACAGTTGTTCCATTGTTTATTAAAACGTAATATATTAAAGCGTCTTTGGTGTTTCCATGGTTTCTACAAAATAAAGCCGGAAACCGAGGGTTAACGCGGGTATGACACAATTGACAGGCGACTCCTCACACGTCCCGGAGCCTTGGTTAAAACTGCAATTTTCTCACGATTTACAAATAGTTACAAACATTTGGGATATTGTAAGTACTCAAGTGAACAAAATATATAACACTGGCCTAGTGGTTTTTGGATATTTGACTGCAAAATGCTTACATATTGCACCTTTAAGTCTGATTCATTTGAAATATTATTCGTATGATTCATAAGTGTTTGACTGCTGGACATTTTACTTTTAAATGAAATGCATAATCTATATGGAATTCAACAACCTGTCACATGTTTAAAAAGTCTATATCTTCTCTACAAACAATGGTAACCTTAAAACGTTTGATTAGTGTTTAAAATATTACTTAAGGGCCTGTTAAATAATGATTAATAGCTGGTTTGCTGCTCATATCCGTCAATGTTTGATAACCTGGGAAATGCTGTTGGCTATTGTTGTATGACAGTTTCATCTATTTTGCAAACTAACATGTTTATCACAAGGTTAAATCCAGTTAGATAAGTCAATAGCTAATTATTGAGGCTTTCTGTTCTATCTTGAATAAAGTAATGCTTCCATAACGCATATGTATATGCACAGAAAGCAGTACAGGTGGTGATTCACAAATAAATGCAGGTAGAGTTGTGCTTGTGACATAAAAACATATTTGTGAATATGTTTTTTATCAGCAAATCTCATTTTATATATTTGTGAATTTAATTCATTTTTGTGAAACGCCTAACATATATTTAAGGATCTCATTCTCACAAATGAATATTTGTGCATATGATTATTTTTTGTGAATCTCTTTACATTTATTTGGAATTTTGCTACAATTCTACCCCCATAATTATTTGGTCACCAACATTCTTCAAAATATCTTCTTTTGTGTTCAGCAGAGCAAAAGAAACTGATTCAGGTTTAGAACACCTTGAGGGTGAGTAAATGATGACAGAATTTCCATTGTTTGGGTGAACTATCCCTTTAAGAATTAACACTTGCAGGTAAGGACCCTCTTTGTCTTGTAAAAATGTCAAAAAGAGACATTTTTTTTCAGCTAAGTTTCAATAAATAATATTCATGATGACCTCTTTAATACATCTTTACTCAAAATTCTTAGCAGTTGAAGTAGAGGAATGGTGGAAAGCATCCTGCATCTTTTGGAGCTGTGGATTAGCAGTTAGTGCACATGCTATAGCCACTCATAGTTACCTCTTTATTCAATTTTGATTCCAGGTGTCATGATTTACAAAACAATTCTTGAATCATCTCCATTTTTAGCAGGAGGGATAAACATATTTTGCAATAAAACATGCAGTATATGATTAAATACTGCATAAAAGCCATATAATGCCAGCTCTGACCCCCCATAGAAATAGAATGACTGAAATAATAATAATAATCAGTGTCCATCTGGTTTTCAGGCACTGTTTACAACAATAAACACAATGTCTCCTGTGAATGTGATTACTGTATACATACATTTATTCCACCTCCACGTTTGTGTAAATTCAGTTTACCACTGTTGTGGTTTTTACGCCACTTCAGATGTGCCCTCCATGTGTCTTCACAGTTCAAGGATGATATTAGTCATTTTTCTGAAATGTCTCAATTCAAGTGTGGCAGATTTTTACACATCATGTAGCATTTGTATGTTTATGCTTCATAAACAAAATTATTATTAATTAATTAAAAATCTTTTTTGTGCATTGACGCAGAATCATTGAGTAAGCATGGTTATCTATCTGTAAATCCTTTTTTTTTTCTGGACTTAAGCTTTCACTTCATTGGCATTATTCTGCATTCAGGGGACAATTTCAAAACCCACTTAATGGGTGCATTGACATTGACACTTTTTTTTTGAAAAATGGAACATCTTTAGTATGTCCTTGGGTTACACTTTATTTTGATGATGGCGCCTTTAACACATTCTGTTGACTATAAGTAACGTTGCACCTACATGTCTACTAGCTTTCATTAGAGTGTTAGTAGAGTATTAGTTAACTGGTAGGGTTAGAATGTGTTGACATGTATATGCAAAGTTACTTATAGTCAGTAGAATGTCTGTTGGGGGACCATTACAATAATGAGTTAGCAGATATTAAGCAGACAGTCTACTAATACTCTAATGAGAGTTAGTTGAGATGTAGTCTTGCGTAGCCAGACCTTCAGACTCACTAATTTTCATGATTTGTTATCATAACATTTTTTCTTTTGTCAAATCAACTTAGATAATTCATGTAGTTAACAGATAACATTAGTTTCTGTTGATTAAACCAAAGCCTTCATTGTATTAACTCAAATTTTTAATTTCAGTGAACTCAAAGTTTTAAGGCAACCAGGTAACTTACTTTAAGTTAATCCAACAATTATTTTTTACAGTGCTGACGGGTTAGCTGGACTCTATCTCAGCTTTATCAACGCCCAAGAGGACGTTTGACTGACATGTAACACAACCAATCACAGTTCGTTTTGTTCTCTGTCATGTTTAGGGGCCTGAAAATGTAAAGTTGATGTCCCTACAATAACAGACTGGCGTGCTAATAAATTATTCATTCAAGAACGTTATGCAAGTTTACTGCAAAAGTGGAGCCACAAACTTTACATAGCCTACTTTTGAAAATCCAGCATTTAGTTGATCCTGGTAAGCACTCATTGTCACAGTTGTAAACACTAGAGCGTTCGGGGACACTTTGTTTTAGGGTCTTTTAAATAGTTGCATATTAGCATGCATATTAATAGAATATTGGCTATTTATTAGTACTTATTAAGCACATATTAATGCCTTATTCTGCATTCTTAATCCTACCCAAAACCTAAACTTAACAACTACCTTACTAATTATTAATAAACAGTAAATTAAAAGTTTATTGAGGGAAAAGTGGTAGTTAATAGTTTATATTTGTTCCCTATACTAAAGCGTTCTTCTTCCACAAGAGAGTTTGGCGTCTCAGCATTTGTTTCCAGGTGGACCGTTAAAGAACGCGACACACACGTCTCCCGGACATCCTATAGAATTCAACCAACCAGATGACGACTTCGAAAATCCTGAAGTGTTTCCAGTTAAGTGTACCATATGCATCAGACGTTCAGCCAACGGTCCGTGGGCATGATGTATGAGGCTGAGACTAGTAGAAATGTAGTTGCAAAGTTACTTAAAGTCAACAGAATGTTCGAAAGGAACCATCAAAATAAATTTTTACCTGTCCTTGATGAATAATCCATGAACTGGACATCTTGGACATGTATTTATTTATTTTTAAATAAATATTTATACTGTGATCAACTAAGAGCACAGTACAAAAAAAAATAGAAAAAATGTAAAAAAGGGAATTTTTAGTAAAATATAATATATTTAAGGGAGATTGGTGGATGAAAGGGGAAAAAATAGAACCTCTGAAAAAATGTGTTTCATGTCAACAGCTAGATCTTGGCTGTACTGGAATCTGAACACAGCCCAAGTGCTCAAATCCTCTCAGGCAATAAGCAATTTGCAACTTTTGCAGTTTTTCCATGTGTACCAAAGCAATTAAAACAAGAATGTGTGACCATTTTTGTGTATGCCTTGCACATTAGGCACAAGTTCAATAGACCCGAGGCTCTTTGCTGCCTGGCCAATATTCTGTCTTATTTGAGATTAAATTAGAGAATGTCAGAAATAATCAATGTTACCATGTAAAATAATCCTGTTGCTATTGATCGCTATGCTCCAGAAAGGCCAACTATGAACACGGTTATGAAATAATGAGGAATTGATCATGCGGCCAATGTAGCTGCTAGCTGCAAGCTATATTCACCTATAATTCATACATGCACATCCACATCTAAACTGAGACCATATAATAATAGTGGAGGATAGTGATGTTTCCGGTCATAACTCTTCAAACGCAACAGCCGACGTGCAGATCGCTGACAGATAGTCTCAACTCCTATTAGAGGTCTGTCACTTCAGTTGTATTTGTATAAAGTGACACTTTGCAGTTTGTGAGGGACACCTAGCTAAAATCGATGCTAGGGAAGGGCTCGGTTTCAGACGGTAGACGGTAAAGATACCTCCCCCTGTTCTGGAAACTCTGCAACGGCTCAGTTTTCATGCTGCCAACATAGACATCCAAGAAAACAAGTGGCACGGCACTGTGACACGTCTGGCCGATACTAATTCCCGTAACTTAAAAGTAAAGGTCTGTCTAAAGCCAAAAAGATATTTTTCAGTTTGATTGACAGGCCGATAAAACCCCTTCCCAGGCTAACCACATTGGTTTCCTTGGTAACATTTATCGCATAGAAACAGATAAAACCTGGCATGAACTTGAGAAGTGATGTCAGTGTTATGTCTGCCTTTGTCTGCCTGCTTCTCCTATAGACGAAGTTTGGCTTTGAAACCTCACCAGCCTTTGACACAGTTACAGTGTGCACTGAACAAATGCCAAAAGTGCAAGTCAGGTCTATGCATCTCTGTTTTTTATAGGACGTGGGAGTGGATTCAAATGGAAGAGGGAGAGAAAGGCGAGACAGACAGCGTGTTAAACACAGAGGGCCAGACCCATGAATGACATTTCAAATCTCTTTGTGTATGCTGGCCTTCATTCTCCTCAATAGTGTGCTATTCAGTGGAGAGTGTGTTCTGGAGCGTGGATGTTATAGAGAGAAACCAGGTAAAAGCTAATCTTTGACTACCAGGATCTTTGCCAGATGTCTTTTGCCATGGTGTATACCTACCTTAGTACGTATAATTCCAAGTGGCAAGTAGGCCTATGTGATTTGTAATCTGTTGTGAAAATACTGGTGTACAGTATTTTCTTTAAAGCCCCCAAATCAAAACTGATCTTTATTTTGGAATATTACAGTATTTATTATAAAAATGTATCCATGCACATCATTATTTTTTTTAAAAATCATGTGCCCTCATAATCTTTAATCAAAATTAAAGGATTAGTCCACTTTTAAATACACTTTTCCTGATAAATTTACTCACCCCATGTCATCCAAGATGTTCATGTCTTTCTTTCGTCAGTCGAAAAGAAATGAAGGTTTTTGAGGAAAACATTCCAGGATTTTTCTCCTTACAGTGGATTTCAATGGCTACCAACAGATTGAAGGTCAAAATTACAATTTCAGTGCAGCTTCAAGGGCTTTAAACGATAGGCTACCAGATGAGTAATAAGGGTCTTATCTAGCGAATCGATCTGTCATTTTCGAAAAAAATACAACCGTTTATGCTTTATAAACAAAATATCGCCTTGAACGTACTTTCCGCTTCCGCATTCTTCATAACGCTTACGCTGAATGTTCTACACCTTCCCTATTCAAGTTACGGAAAGAACGCGGCGCCAGTTTCGTTTTTTTCCGTAACTTGAATAGGGAAGGCGTAGGACATTCAGCGTAAGCGTTATGAAGAATGCGGAAGCGGAAAGTACGTTCAAGGCGATATTTTGTTTATAAAGCATAAACGGTTGTATTTTTTTCGAAAATGACCGATCGTTTCGCTAGATAAGACCCTTATTACTCATCTGGTATCGTTTAAAGCCCTTGAAGCTGCACTGAAACTGTAATTTTGACCTTCAACCTGTTGGTAGCCATTGAAATCCACTGTAAGGAGAATAATCCTGGAATGTTTTCCTCAAAAACCTTCATTTCTTTTCGACTGACGAAAGAAAGACATGAACATCTTGGATGACATGGGGGTGAGTAAATTTATCAGGAAAAGTGTATTTAAAAGTGGACTAATCCTTTAATCAATTCCAGATAGTGTTATTTTAGTATCATTGATATGTATAGTTTTCATAAATGCCTTATTTAACTAAGTGCAAACAGTGTCCCTTGTTGGCAAACGCTATTTACGCTAGCTCCGCCTACCAATGTGTCGTTGGGCCACTCACGCCACACCCCCATATTCTCACGCAGACTCGTGCAGAAGTGAGGGGGAAAAAATCGCGCCGCATGATCTCGCAAAGCAACGCGCAGAGAGACCAGACAGACAGTGTACAGTGAGTTTTTTGTGACAATTGTGAGGGAAATACACAATTTATTCCCATAAACTGTGTAGTCTTCTGTTCTCCCTCCCATCTGCACCGTGTGAATTGTGAACGCAGGCAGGTCAGTGAGTTACAGGGCGCTCCGTGTCTCTGTCCAGTTTAGGCTAGTAACTAATAGGCCTAATATGCTGTTATATAGTTTATAGGGGTGTGACGAGATTTCTCGTCGAGGCGAAAAGTAGTCTGTGATGTTGCCATGACAGAGTGTTAGGATGATTAGGCAAGAATATGCCACCGCTACGTTTACATTACGCCTCCACTATCGTTTTGCTTTGTATTTAAATAAAAAACATTTAATTCAGTTGGATAACGGTCGCCGCCGCTCCGTATTTACAGAGTTACGCGCGATCACGAAAGTGAAAGTAAACGCGAGCGCGCATTCAAATGCGATTTCAATACCCCGCATTTGAAAGCGGCTCCCTGATGAATACAGATATCTCTCAATATGAAAGCTATCTTAGGCTGGGCAGTGTAGTTGTAACCGTCTCTCAACTCTGTATCAAAGAAAAATTGGTCTTATTTGCACTTTGAAAATTGAGAGAGTGCGATTATGGTTGCACTTAAAGTGTTACCATAAAAATGAATAACAGTTTTCTCTTAATCTCATTAAGCACAAACAGTAAGGTTTCATTTGTTAACATTAGTTAATGCACTGTGAACTATCATGAACTAACAATGAATGACTATTTTTATTAACTAACATAAACAAAGATTAATAAATACTGTAGCAAATATATTGCTCATTGTTAGTTGATGTTGGTTAATACATTAATGTTAATAAATGAGACCTTATTGTAAAGTGTTACCATTTTTATTTATACTGTTTTTATTTCTATGATCAGTTTGTGGAAAGGAGTTCAGTTAGGAGGTCAAAGGTTGTAGAAGCTCATAAATCATGTACAGTAATGTCTGAAGAGACTGAAATCATACAGAAGAGAAGTCAGTCAGTTGAGTTAGTGGCAAAACTTTTTACAGTGCTTGAGTATTGTTGTCTTTTACTGCATATGATAATTCATACTCCGAAAGTAGAACTGAAATGACATTCATTACAAGATGATTAGTTAAAACATTTCAAATACACCTGCAGACTACTTTTTCTAGTCACGTATTTTGCCATCTTGTCTCTTCTCGTGAACTCAATCTCAAGTCTCGTCTCATGAGATACCTGTCTCGTCACACCCCTAATAGTTTATATAGAATTAAGTTAGCATTAGCAGAGTTGTTTGTTTTGCAGCACTGAGCAGTTATTTTACATAAGTTTATCATAAAAAACAGTACAAAAGCAAGCCACGCCCCTCCATAAGCCCCTCCCCCTAACCAAAGCCCCACCCCCGAAATCTCACTCTAAGATGAACTCAAAAGTTGGCAGCCCTGAAATAATGTTCTAAAAGTGGAAATAAACTGCTAACGAGTGTTTAATAATATTAAAAGTGTTTATTGGGTAGGGCTAGGGGAAGGTGTAGGGAAGCTTTTATTCTCTCAATAAGGCAGCATCCATATTTTAATAGATATAATACACTCCATGATATTATTGCATCCTGTTAATGTACAAAAACACTGAGGTGCAAATAGCATCTGCCAATATAAAGTATAGCATCTAATTACTATTTAATTTTATTGCAAAGAACTGATACTTTTACATGGTGTAAACAGAATCTATCGCTATTTTCACGTAGTGTAAATAGCATCTATCACTAAGAAAGTATTCTATTTTCACTTAATGTAAATTGAGCGCTTTTGACCCCCAAAGTCTGGTTCGTTTGACTAGTGTGAGCACTCCGTACTGTGCACTGACGGGGTTAATTTAGCTATCCCTGGTTCAGTTGGGCTTGAGCGGCTACGCATGCAGTGTGAGCGCTAACCGTGCCGGAGCACAGGACAGCTACTACTTTTGTGTGCACTACTGTCATCATTACGACGGCAAACATCACGCTTGGGCTCAGTTCAAGGCAGCTGTGCCTAGTGTGAGTACACCTTAATTGATATTTGGTGTAAATAGCATCTATCATTTAGTGCAAATAGCCGCTGCCAATTTAAATTGGTTTCAGTATTATATTTTTCATATTCATTTTAACTATAGTTAAAGTTTTAGTAATTCTGTTGTGTGTTTTTATCACACAACATATGTCTATGTAGTTTGTATTATTTTTTTATTTGAGTTTTAGTTTTAGTTATTTTAGTACATGAAGTTAAACAAAAGTTAAAAGAAAATGAGAAATGGTGCACTGGCAGCTAGCTGAAATAAAGTATGTTTTTTATAATTTATTTTATTCCAGTTAAAGTTAATTTTATTTCAAGTAACAAAAATGTTTTTTTTTTAATGGTTTTAGTTTTAGTCAACTATAATAACCCTAATCTCTATGGACAAAATCAAGCCTAGGTTTTTTTTATTATTTTTTTTTTATCTAATTTGAGAAGCCGTTTACTCGGATACAGGCCTACGCCTCAATAGGGAAAAAAATACGATCACAACTTTCATTTCATGTCAACTTAGCCACAAAGCGTAAACATGATGTGTGATTACTACACAAATCAAAACCAGACAAAGCGGCAACATTTGCAAACATTTTATTTAGGTAGGCTTAGGCTATCAATATAATATAATTTGCACATTTGAATTATATCCAACTTTGTGTACATGCCATATTGACTTACAAGCTAGGGAGCTGATTGAGACACATAACAGATTCTCATCTATATAAATAAACATTATAAATGTAAAGGTGTAAATTATAATCATTTTCATTGACATTTGAATTGTGTTGGTTATATTTCAGGGCAGTTTGTGAAGACAGAAACAGAAAAGAGGCCATGTCAACCTGAACAGAAGTCCGTTCCAGCTCCACCTACACAGCAAACCTCTCTCTGCTTGTATATGGATGGCTGTCTGTGTCTACTAATAGTATTATGTTCTCTTGAGAATTAGATGTTTGCACATATATTACTCAGAAATGTGAACACTTGAGTAATGCATAGAGAATGACCTGCCACATTAGGTCGCAGCGACTCCAACAAGGTTTTTTTTTTTTTTTTTTTGTGGCAGTGTGAATTGGTCCTAATATGTTGTCAGTGTTGAGATTAGTTAAAATTGTCTTTAATTTCTTTGCCATTATGTATCTATCTAAGCAAGAAATAGTTATAAAAAAGAAAAAATTCTTTCATCGTTTACATCCTTTGCTTTCCTTAGTGAAACATGTACAACATAATATTAATAAAGAATAATAATTCTTTAATATATTCCAAAAAATGTAATGATTACAGCTTGTGCTACTGTATTTAAGTCAAAAATTACAAGAGACAAAATTGAGTCAATTTTTTATTGGCATATTTTGCTAAAGTTACAATTTGGCGGCATGGCTCTGTTCTAAATTCCCCGTCCTTTTCATAAGCTCCATGAAAGCCAAGACCGGGAACAGCAGCAGCTTCTGGGGACAACAGAGCATGCATCAATGACAACAGAATGACACTGATTAAGTTATACACAAGTTTAAGGAGGAGCTGGGGAGGAGGTGGGTTGCAAGCAGCGTGCAGTGGAAGCAGCCAAGCAAGCAGAGAGACGGAAGCTGCGTTTAAGTAATGCGCCTTATTTTAGAGTAGCCAATGGAGTCCATAGAAATCGGATCAGCTGATATGGGTGGGGTTGAAATTTGCGAATCAGCTGATAGCAGAGCTTGACTACGAGGCCAGTTAATAAAATTAATTAAAAAAAATCTATGGGGTATTTTGAACTGAAACTTCACAGACACATTCAGGGGACACCTTAGATTTATATTACATCTTGTAAAAACTGGTTCTAGGGCACCTTTAAAAGTGGACACACCTAGACTTAATTGCTGAAAAAAGTGTCAATAATGTCATCATAGGACATCTGCCTGGAAACATCCCTGTTTATGCTCTTACAGTCAGACATGGCATTGCCACATACCATTTTCAACCCTTTTGAAACTATATAGCTAAAGCTTTAAACAAGAAGTAAACACTTACAGTTAGGACTGGGCTTTCCTGTGATGCTTCTCTTCCTACAGTAGCATCTGCCTTGTGATTCTCTAAAAAATTGTTGAGTGCACCTATCATGTACCATTAATAAAAAACTCTCTAGCATAAACAAACAGATTCTCATAATCTACACGGCCCAAATCACAATGCCTGTCTGTCTGTGACTTCAACTGCACTATTACAGCATAAAGAAATGCATTTATTTTATATTATATGCTATAATATCCCAGCTAACAATTTTTGGTCCCCAGAACGTTCCGGGAACTTTAGTTTCTGGTTCCCAAAACGTTCCCAGAACAAAGATTTTAATGTTCCCTGTTCGTTAGCCAGGAAAGTTTTCTTTACGTAAATAGAACGTTCCCTTTAGGTTAAAAAAAAGAGTAACCAATAGAGAACATTCCCAGAACATTCTTATTTGGTTCCCCAAAAAGTAACCAAACGGGAACCATATTGAAATATTAGGGGAACGTTCTGTGTTTACTGGGATTATGCTGCTTGACTTATCCGTCCTATGCTAATATCTGACCTGTGCTTAAACCAATCAGCGTTCAGGATGGAAATGATGCAGTCAGTCAAGTTAACATTTAGTAGACTACATGGATTTCCACTCTAATCGAAAAATTATATAACAAACATGATAAATGTAACAATTTAAGATGAGACACAGGCCAAAACACCCATGCATGTTTTTGCATGTATTGATTAATTTTGAGATTTTGGGCTATTTGGCTTTTCATAAAGTGTTGTTTCAAACTATAGCGGAAATAAAACAAATAAAATAAACTTTTAAGTATTGCTTTTATTGCACTTTATTGCATCTATTTACATAGATTTCAATTACAGTACATTTCTTTAAATGCAGTTTTCTCAAAATTATTTTTTTTCGGAAATCAGAAATCTCCACTTCAGCAGCTCTTATGCCAAACTAGTTTTAATTTATGGTTTTATTTCTATCCATATTATGAAGATTTTTTTTAACAAGTGATTTGCTCATATATAATTAGCCTTATTTTATACAGCATCTATTCCTAAAGAAAATTGTGAAAATGTATTGTTGTTTTTTTGTTATAGCTTTTGTAGCAAGGGCGCCGCCATCTTGAAGTAACAACCTGTAACATTGTCGCGGGGTTGGTTGTCTTGCCTGATACAACGGTAAAGAGACAGTCATCAATGGTGGTGATTTGGTGAACAACAAAAATCTTAAATAAATATCGATGAAATACAAATTATTGAAAGATCTAAAAAAAAAAAAAAAAAAAACACTGAACGACAGGGACATCTATTTTGTAAAGAAGACGTGAAGATCGGAGTTCATACAGGTGAGTAGATGTGTTTTCCATTCATGAATGAATAAATGTTTACTATTATGATCATAGTAGTCTATCTATACGGCACTACTCGATTTGTTCTATTGATTTACTACGATTAATAATGAATTAATTATTTTATTGGTTTGATTATTATTTATTTGCATAGCAGCATTGTAAATTGGGCCGCGCACCTCAGAGATTCGCGATTGTAACAGGTAACGTTCTGCCACGTTCTGATTATATGAAACAAAAATGACCGTATATATAATCAAAGAGTTGGGGAAACTTCTATCGCAACGGTAGGAAAAAAGATAGCAAATGCTATGTGAGTGTGGCGCACAGGGCTCCACACACTGCTAGACATGTGACAGATGCTATCTACACTTGCTATCGAAAATGTGATAATTCCCACTTCTGAAGTCATGATTAAGAGCTCATTGCATTTAAGTTTCGAAATGGGAGGGCGTTCATGTGAAATTTTTACCTAGGAAACTCTATTTATGATAATTCCGAGAGTGAAGGCAGCATAATTACGGAGGTAATTATGTATGATTGGCTGATGACACCACAAAATTCAAGCAGTCCCAAACTGTTTTAATAATAAACTTTTAATAATTTAGATAATCTACCTATTTATTTAATTGTCATGTTTTTATTACATTCCCAAACCCTTCACTATCAACTATTCTGAGCTGAGATGTGAAAGGCAGCATACAGGCAAAAACAAAATATCATTTAAAGGGTTCACCCAAAAATGAAAATTCTGTCATTTATTACTCACCCTTGTGTCGTTCCACATCCGTAAGACCTTTGTTCATCTTCAGAACACAAATTAAGATCTTTTTGATGAAGTCTGAGAGATTTCTGTCCCTTTATAGAGATCCAACGCAATTACCACTCCAAGATCCAGAAAGGATCCAAGATCCAGTGACTTAAACTCAATTTTATGAAGCGATGCGAGTGAACACGAGATCAATATTTTTGTAAGCAAAGTGGTAAATTATGTTTTTTTGCGCAAACAAAGCACTCGCATCGCTTCATAAAATTGAGGTTAAACCACTGGAGTCACATGGAGTACTTTAATGATGTTTTCCCTACCTTTCTGGACCTTGAAAGTGGTAGTTGTGTTGGATCTCTATGGAAGGACAGAAACCTCTCAGACTTCATCAAAAAGATCTTAATTTGTGTTCCGAAGATGAACAAAGGTCTTACGGATGTGGAATGACACATATATATGCATTATATATATATATGCATGTGGCTTGCAAAATATTTTTTAATCAGGATAAAAAGGTCAATTAGCTTGCATGATTAGGAAATCCATACATACTCCTTATCTGAACAAACTGATCAATTATGGAAAATTTATTCCTATTTAGCCTATGCTGACTGTCTATTTTCCCCTGAGCTTTTCAGTACCTTCTGTTGGTCCTAATGAAGTCTCTTTTTTTTCTTCTTTTGTTTCTTCTCCCCTGCGTTTCTTCTTGTTCATCATGCTAAAGCGAGCACATAAATGCAGCATTAACCTTGTCATAACCAGATTCAGTCAATATTCTGCTTTAGGAATGCCATATTGCTGTATTCAGTGTCATGTTAGCATCTTAATAAGCATGTTTGTTTTATATTCACATTAAAGTATATAGGCATACATTTTTTTATTATTTATTTTTTTATTAAATAAAGTATTGATCAGAATAGAATATGGAGGATAATTTGAAAATGATGTGCATGTACAAAATTTCCATCTATCCATCTTCTTCTTAATCTGTCCATTTCCTCTTGGCATTTGCCTTCTTGTTTTCCAGTGTCTCCTCCTCTGTCCACCTCCCTCCCTCCCTCCTCCTCCTCCTCTTCTAAGCTTCTGCTTGGATCCATTACAGTGTTCCCTCCCGTGAAAAATCTGAGCCTGTCAGCAGAACATCATAATCAAATTGTTTCAAAGGTCATTTAACATCGGAGCACAGAGCACCAACTAAGCCAAAGTCTTCAGAGGATCTGGCTCAAAAGCAATTTACGTGTCAGAGATGAATTGAGGAGCGAAATATTTACAGAGAAAATGAACTATCTCAGGCCTGATTGTGACTGGGAGTGTCAGTCCATCTACAACGTCTGTCCTGTTACATTCAGCCCCTCCATATGTTTCTAGATAGATATGGCATCATGTTTCATGAATACTAGTAGCTGTGAGGAGATATTTGTTTGGTACGGCTGGATCCAGACAGCAGATGTGTATATCTTCATTTCTAAGAGCATATTTTGTCAGCTGACATTTGTTGTGTTGTTATGAATAGTTTATGCTTGGAAAGCACAAAACTGTAAAATTGCTTGCACAGCTCTTTTGAATTGATTATTTGGAACAAAGCTTCCCAGATGTCTTCGTGAGGAATTGTGCTTTTTTTAATAATTAGTAAAATTGTTTGGTAGGTAATTCAAACCATCAACGGTTATTACGTTTCTGAGGTAAATCAGAATTAGATAATTCGAAACTAAATTAGCAGGCAGCCCCAATGAATCATCCTGTTCCAATAAACGTAATGGACATGCTAAGCTTTGATTAATTGTTCAATTAACTTTTCCTTATGTTACAACTTATTAGCTTTCTATGGATGAATATTCCTGCCACACACTTTATCTGGTACAACATCCTAGTTTCTGAAATAAACCAAAACAAAAGCATGGATTCTCATTTGTAAATTAGTCATCCACTCAGACAATTAAAGGCGTTCCACCAGTCTTGCATATTCATGCCGTTTTGCTATATTTAGAATTTCTGCATTGTCCTAAAGCGGGAAGATTTATACATTTTTTGCTTAAATTCGGCTGTGCAATTGTTAAGTAATAAATCTTTTTTTACACTTCCAATGGTTCAGTTCGTCTGATTTCCGTAATTGGGTAAACAAACTTCCGACCTGTATTCTAGTTAATGGGCAGTCATCAGTTTTGAAAGATCAGTTAAAGGGTTAGTTAGCCAAAAAATGAGAATTCTGTCATTAATTACTCACCCTCATGTCGTTCCACAAGACCTTTGTTCGTCTTCGGAACAGAAATTAAGATATTTTTGATGAAATCCGAGAGGTATATGACTCTTCCATAGACAGCAATTTAAAGGTGCCCTAGATTCAAAATTTGAATTTACCTTGGCATAGTTGAATAACAAGAGTTCAGTACATGGAAAAGACATACATTGAGTTTCAAACTCCATTGCTTTCTCTTTCTTATGTAAATCTCATTTGTTTAAAAGACTTCCGGAAAACACGCGGATCTCAACATAACACCGACTGTTACGTAACTGTCGGGGTGTGCGCCCCAATATTTGCATATGCCAGCCCATGTTCCCAACATTATGAAAGGCATTAGACAAGGGCAGCCAGTAACATCTGGATCTGCACAGGTGAATCAACAGACTAGGTAAGCAAGCAAGAACAATAGCAAAAATGGCAGATGAAGCAATAATAACTGACATGATCCATGATAGCATGATATTTTTAGTGATATTTGTAAATTGTCTATCTAAATGTTTCGTTAGCATGTTGCTAATGTACTGTTAAATGAGGTTAAAGTTACCATCGTTTCTTACTGAATTCACGGAGACAAGAGCCGTCGCTATTTTCATTTTTAAACACTTGCAGTCTGTATAATGCATAAACACAACTTCATTCTTTATAAATCTCTCCAACAGTGTAGCATTAGCCATTAGCCACGGAGCACAGCCTCAAACTCATAGAGAATCAAATATAAACATCAAAATAAAAACTTTACTCACATAATTCGAAGCATGCATACAGCATGCATGACGAACATCTTGTAAAGATCCATTTGAGGGTTATATTAGTTGTGTGAACTTTGTAAATGTGTTGTAATATAATCGAGAGCTCGTGTGGCAGGGAGCACGCGAATTAAAGGGGCGGCGCGCTGAAAAAATCAGTGCATAGTTAATGATGCCCCAAAATTAATTTAAAAAAATCTATGGGGTATTTTGAGCTGAAACTTCACACACACATTCAGGGGACACCTTAGACTTATATTACATCTTGTGAAAAAGCATTCTTGGGCACCTTTAAGCACCACTTTCAAGGTCCAGAAAGGTACTAAAGATATTGTTAAAGTAGACGTGACTGCAGTGGTTCAACCTTAATGTTATGAAGCGACAAGGATATTTTTTGTGCGCAAAAAACAAAACAAAAATATAACAACTTTATTCAACAATATCTTCTCTTCTGTGTCATTCTTGTACACTGTTTACATTCAGCCCTTCCAGGTTATAAATCAGAATGCCGGCTATTTTATGTTTCTTCCACAATTCAGACAACTAAACAAAATAAAATAAAAACTAGAGGTTCTGACATAATATTAATTGCTGCAGTCTATTTAAATTTTTTAAATTAATCTGAATTTTTTTTTTAAGTTGAATGAATGATTAACTGACTAACACATAAAGAGTTCACTTGTTTCATTACGGGATGATTCTGCGTTTTTCACTTGCCTATGTAATTGATACAATCGTTATATGAAGCGTCATGTTAATATATATATATATATATATATATATATTTACAATAGAGTTTGTTTACAAGATGGAAGTTGGAAGTTTTACAGCTGTTTAGATGAACTATTGATGATGAATTATACATAAAAAAATCATTACAGTAATAATTTCACCCAATGGTTGCTGCTGCTGATAAAGCAGAAATTTCTGTACTGTGTTCGGGTGACATCCAGAATATCTTCTTCAAAGATGTGGTTTAGAGTATACAATAGTTTTTAGATTTCTCTTTTTGAGTAATAAACTTCATAACATACAACAGTAATACATCATAGATTAATTAAATATATAACAAGAAAATATTAGAGATAAAATAGGTGCACAATCAAAAAATCTAGCTTGACTAGGCTCAGTTTTGTAATGCTAAAGAATGATCTTTCTCTCTGACCTCTCCATGTCCCCAACCAAATGCAATCAGCATGAAAGCTAAACGTGATCATTCTTCCGCACACCACTTGTTTTAATCTACTTCGGCTTGTTAGGCTCTCATAATATGAAAACATTGCAACAATGATGACTGATGTAAAATGTAAATCTGCGGGGGAGATTAAATAGAAAAGTTTTGCCCCCAGGCCAGGCTTAGATGGATCAGGGTGGCAGAGAGCTGTCTCAACTCTAATTGGCTCCAGTAGACGTTAACAACCAATCGAACGGTGCTTCTTTCTCATTGATCCCTCACTTAAAGCCAGAATAGGGCAAGACACAGGAAACGATAAAGAACATGCAACACAATGGAATTGGATTTGTGGGCAAGCAGAGAACAGAGGAGACCAAATTCTCCTTTCAGGAGTGCAAGTGGATTTTGGCATTGGATGAAAACAAACACACCTGTTTTATTTCACTGATCTGTTCAAATATCTGAGGGCTACCTGAGAGGGATCAGGTGTGTTTGCTCTGTTCTGGAGGAGATGTGCCCTCCTACATGGAGTGGCTTTGTGGAGAACTGGTTTGCATTAGCCTCTTAATGTCTGAGTTTGTGAGGCCTTGGAACATGTACTTCAGGACCCTGGATAGCACACTATGTCGAGCTCAGAAGCACTGACAATACCAGCCTTAGTTGTTGAGTTCATCTTTTCAGAACCATGGAGAGCACTTCAATCATCCCTAGGTCTTCAGAGCCTTGGAATGTGTCCTTGTTCAAAAACAAATCCATTTGAAGCTGTAGAAAACAGTTCTACCTGTCAAAATTAAATATGTAACATGCGTTAATGCATATAATGTATGTGTGTGTGTGAATATAACAACATAAGCAACAATATAATAATAATAATAATAATAATAATAATAAATATTCCAATAATAGAAGAAATAAAATAATTTCTGTATTAACTTAGACCAGTATTAACTTTTTAAAATATTACCCACCAAGGCCATGCTTACATAGGTGTCCATGATAATGCCTGTCATATTTGATTTTAAATTGAAATGTCAAATGTTGTAACCGATTACACAATTTGACTCCTATTACAAGCCTTTCTGTTATAGGGGCCAATTTAGTCAAATATCCCTAGTTTATGATGCTGATGTAATATAATCTAACCTACTATTTGGAACTATTTCCAAGAGTTTTTTTTTTTTATTGACTATTTCACCTTTTTAAAACAAGATCAGTTATTTGGTATGCAGTTTTTACGGTTACACCACATTGACATTTTTGCAGTCATCCTCCACATATTCTCTCAAAATGAATTAAAATGGACTTGGTCCTCAAAAAAGAGAATGTATGCAAGTAATTTGCTAATTTATTTTTAAATTAAATTAAACCATATGGACACAAAAAATTGTGTCACATCATTGAACCAAATATATACATACATTTTTTTCATAATTGTACTTTATAATTAAATATGCATTGGATATGCAATTGTCTAAATGTTGTTTTAATAATAATAATTATTATTATTATTTAATAATACATTTTAATTATTAAATATATTAATTGTATAATTATTATCAATCTATATTATTGTTTTAATAATAGTACTTTATTATTAAATATGCAATGGATATGCAAACTTTAAAATAAAACAACAACAACAATGATAATAATAATAATAATAATAATAATAATAATAATAATTATTATTATTATTATTAGTCATATTAATTATTCAATAATAAATCAATTTATTTATTTATTTTTTAGAAGTTTGCACTCTTTATATCTTTTGAGATTAAAGAATCCTTTTGGTAAAAGATTTTTCTTTTAATACTGCAGGTGAACAAAAGGTAGTCTTAAATTCTAATCTACACGCAGTACTGTTTAGTTTGAAAGAATGTGCCCTGCTAATGTCTCAGGGTAGACAAAAGAGCATTGCAGCTTTTAATCTGCTGTAATGAAGTGTCTTGCTACAACGCTGGATCCAAGGTAATCGTTCAGCTGCATGGGATTCCACAAAATAATTCAGCATCACATCATGGAGCCACAGCAGTAAAATTTTAGGATGTTATGCTAATTTCCTGGCAAGCCAAACATCACTGATAGCATGCAAATAAAAACAGCATTTGGAAAACAATTTAAGGTGAATAATTTGAGATGTGAATGAAAAAAGCACTGGAGGTAAAAGCATAAAAGCTAGAGTGATGACTCTTGTCCAGACCCTCAAGTTTAGAGAGGTGCTCATGAATTTAAATTAATCAGTGAAGACATATACAAAGCAAAAATTTAAACACAACAGAGAATATCACAAAGGCCAGATAAATAGTGCAACACTGCGGGCAACGCTTCAAGATGCCATCACATTATCAATGCGTGAGATGTTTCACAATGAGAGGGAATCCTATCCCTCTTTGTGCGGAGAGAATGTGTTGTGGATGGTTTTACAGATTGGGCTTTAATCAAGACTCCTAGAGGCAATGTTTTTAGTTTGTTTTCTTCTCTTTTTTTATCTTTCCAAACAAATATCACTGATTGTGGTAATTTAGTTCATTATCACAACTGAAAAACTTAAATCAGATTCAGAGAAAGACAAAGCTTTCAAGTTCTGTGTGAATAGCTCCAGGTTTAAATCTAACATTGCCACAAAACCATAAGAGGTGTTTATGAGGTGAGAAAAGCGTTTGGGGTAGAACAATGAAAAGTGAAAGATAATTTAAGAACCTGGCTATGTAATCTTTTTCATCACTATCACTGAAAACAGTCTCTGATTAGTGATGGTAATAACATCCCTTTTAGGATCAAAATCACAGGAGATGATGTTATTAGTATTCCTTTTTGCCAATAGGTAGTGAACAGTTTTCTGAAATAGCCTTGATGTTAGAGGTGACACAAAGTTGACACGTAGGGCTTTTTCAAATGGTCACCCTTCTTTGCTTGATGTTTCATCGACTAGCTTTCGCAGGGATTGAAAATGAATTTTGGTGTCCTAGAGTCATCCCCCTTTACGTCTTTCCCCATTTCTTGAAGTTATCTTGGAGCCAAGGAGAGATATTTCTGATTGATCCATAGCCATCGACTACATCTTTCTGCTGCCTCTGATGCATATTTGATGGGTTTTTTGGTAGGGTCTGACTAAATGGATCTCTCGAGTTTTATGGTGGATGTGGCTGTAAAACTTCTGCACCACACTTTTCTGTGGTTTTCCAGTCCTGTTGTTTTGCATCTGCTGCCAGTTGCCTTTTGTGTGTTTCATCTACTGAATCTTCCAATGGGATGTTAGGTCGACATTGACCAAGGGTTTTCAAATTTTATGGACTCCCAGAGGGTTCTAGTGGGACTGCATAAAATTTTGGGGAAAAAATGTGATGTAGAAGTACTGATCCAGTGTCTACAAAGCAAACATGCAAAGACTAAGTCAAACACCCTTTACAAAAAAAGGTAAAACAACGTTGTCAGATGATTTTGAAGCTGGAGGACAAAATTCTATGGAGTTTTTCACCCCACCATGGTACTTCCGTCTATGTCACGCATGACCTTTACAAAGTGATTACGTAATGCATTGCGCATCGCATTTGTTGTTAAAAAGTATATATTTTTTTTAGAAAATCGTTTTGCTAGACAAGACCCTTATTCCTTGGCTGGGATCGAGTAGAGCCCTTTGAAGCTGCATTGAAACTGCAGTTTGGACCTTCAACACTGTAAAGCCGAATAAGTTGGGCTAGCTCAAAAAATTTATGGTAATCAGTTACATCAAATTTTTTGAGATATAATGTTCCCAATTTTAAGTAAGCAGAACTATCAAGTTTTGAGTTTGTAGTACTCATGCATGATAATTGCTCCTAAATTGAAGTACTGAGTTAGCTAACTCATACATTTTGATAGTAATTTACATAAAAGATTTAATTAACTTTTTTATTTTGAGTTCTTGCAAATAAAATGAGTTATTTACTTCACTGTAAACCCTAGTAAGTTGTCAGAACTCAAAGTTGAATAAGAATTTTTTTTTTTTAAGTTAAGAAACTCAAAGTTCAAGTAAGATTTTTATTTTGTACTCATACATTTTTATTGTTCTTAACTTTAAATATTTGAATACACTAATTTATACATTCAACTTAAAATTATCAGGTTATCTCAATGTAAATATTTTTTTCTAGCTATAACAAACTAATTCAGAAAATGCCAACTTGCTAAATGAGTACAGCAACATGTAAGTTATTTTCTCTCAAACCAAGCAACATGCACCACTTGTCACCATGATGGTAACTCTCCAAAAACCCAAACAGAAACTCTTCTAAATTAGCATAACAAAACATTAATCACTACTAAATCGGGGAAAGATTTTTGTTTTTGTGCACAAAAAGTGTTCTCATTGCTTCATGATATTAAGGTTGAAAAACTGTAGTCACATTGACTATTTTAACTATGTTTTACTACTTTTCTAGACCTTGAATGATGGTAATTTTGTTGCTTTCAATGGAGGATAAAAAAAAAAAAATGATGAAAAAAAATTTCATCAAAATATCTTAATTTGTCTTCCGAAGATGAACAAAGGTCTTACAGGTGTGGAACGACATGAGGGTGAGTAATTAATGACAGAAATGTCATTTTTGGGTGAACTAACCCTTTAATTTAGTCTAAATTAAAAGAAATTAGTTCATACAATTCAAACAATGAAACAGTTCAGTTTACATGAAATATGTCAGTGCTGTGAACTCAAAAGAAAAAGAAAGTTCTAAATACTCAAAAGTTAATTTAACTAAAATAATTTAATTAAGTTTGTCCTACTCAAATTAGTTAAGTATTTGAGCGTTAGGGTTTACAGTGAACCCGCTGTACCCCAGTGAAGTCCACTATATGGAGAAAAATCGTGGAATGTTTTCCTCAAAAACCTTAATTTCTTTTCGACTGAAGAAATAAATAAATTACATTGTAAAATATATTAAAATGAAAAAAAAAAAAAACAGTTCTTTTAAATTGCAATAATAGTAGTCTGACATTAGGTTGCTTATGGGTCCATATTCTATCCAGTATCTAGCTTATGAGGGAGATTTTGTTGTGTTTTGTTGTTGTTGTTGTTTTTATTTATTTATTTAGTCTCTCCTGATGATGAATGCCATGTTGGTTATGCTCAGCGGCAAGCAGTTGGTTGTCATCTTCTTGGTCTCAATTGCTGCTGCCAGCCTTTTCAGGACCTGGTTGTGTACCTGCCTTGAGTGAGGCTAGTTTTGTAGCTTAATGTCAGATTGTTGCTGGAGTTGGACAGAGGGCACAAACCATCTGCCAATCCCTTATATGGCTGTAGAAGCACATCATATGTAGCTCTGATAATAAATCTGAACCTGTTTGCTTCTCCCAAGTTGTCCTGCCAGCTGATTTCTCTCCTCTCTATACAGATATTATATTATATTATATTATATTATATTATATTATATTATATTATATTATATTATATTATATTATATTATATTATATTATATTATATTATAAATATGGTACATATTTGAATCGGGAAAAAAAAAAAAATTTTCGCCCGCATGTATCATTATGGCATCTACCCGCAGTGGCTAATGAGGTCATGCTAACCAGCCAAACCTTGACCCCATAGTTGTTACTTTGTGCCACGTGGATCCACCTTTAGCAATGACCTCCAATACAATACTATTTAACAGCCAGAAAATAATCAACATTGTCTTTTTCATAAGCATGTGGTGATATCAAAATTGCACTTGAAGACTTGAAATTGCAGTTTCAGTCCAAATGTACGTTTTTCTGGTTTTAATGAAGGCAGACAGGGCCTTGCCACCTCTAATGAGCCTTATTAGCAGGTCTGTTTACTTATGTCTATTCATTGAAGTAGAATATCCATTCCAATTTTTTTTCACTGTTGCTGTTTACCTTGGTGTAGATATCACTCACTGTGTACGTGAAAGCCCAATCAGGGCAACAAAACAGGTTTGATTTAGATACTGAAGGAAAATATTGTCGAATTTAACAAACAGTACTAATGAATGAATCAGAGGTGCTGCTGTAAATGACAGCCAATGGAAAGCACTGTGTTGGCACCACCGGCCTTTCTGCACCTGTTTTTCTCATCTATTAGGATTCAAACAAGTGAGCAAATGAGGGCAGAGAGAAATTCTTGATTTAGTGCATCCTGTGGGATGAGATGAACCTGACGGGAAGAAGACATGTGTGGTAGTACACAATAAATCATTCCGACACCAATTATTTATTTTTCCCTCAAGGCGCCAAAGGCATAACAGAGCCTCTCAAGTCCATGGGCTACAGTGATTGTTAACTGTTCCTATAGCAAAACCTTTCACTCGGTTTTAAAAAAAATCAATAGGTACAAAGCTGCATGTAATAGCTTTGTGTGTAACTGTAACAAGTAACATTAATTCAGTGGCTGCAAACATGTGGCCAAACTCTGTATCGCTAACACGTGTTCTTTATCTTCAGACCATGTTATTTGCTTGATCTGTCTTTGATGAGAAGTTAGAGCTAGTTAGGCAATAGGTTATTTTTTAGTGCAAAATACGTGGTGTGACATGAAACTAGGAAACGGTAAAAGCAAATGTGCATGCGAGTTAAATAAATGGCTGTTTTACAAACAATCAATAGCAGCTTGGCTTTACAAGCGTAGTAAAGAGAAAGAGACATTTTTCTAGTGAGGCACAGTTGGGCTCTTTTCAATTAATGCCTTGTGAAGGTAACAGTGCAAATCATGACTTGATGCATTATCGTGCTGCTTTCTAATTTGCTTTTAAAACTGGAAGAACCCAAAATCTGGTGGGGATTCGTTTGCCCTATACTCTAGATGTGACGTGATCCTTTCGATTCTAAAATTCTGATTATTTCCTAAAATGTATTTATCAAAAATGGTTACAGTTGTGCTGCTTTATATTTTGGTGGAAACTGTAATCCAAAAACAAAAAAAGTTCAAAAGAACAGAATTTATTTGAAATAGAAATCTTTTGTAGCATTATACTGTAAGTGTTATACATTTATATTATAATTTGAAAAAATATAATAAAATATTTTTTAAATATTTGAAAATGCCAGCATTTTGTATGAACAGCTTAAGAGACATTTTTAGTTTAATATAATATTTAAAGGAACATTTTCCAACTCCCCTAGAGTTAAACAGTTGAGTTTTAACGTTTTCGAATCCATTCAGCCGATCTCCGGGTCTGTCGGTACCACTTTTAGCATAGCTTAGCATAGTTCATTGAATCTGATTAGACCGTTAGCATTTCGCTCAAAAATGACCAAAGAGTTTCGATATTTTCCCTATTTAAAACTTTACTTCCGTACCATGGGTGCAGCAGGCGCAATGATATTACGCAGTGCCTGTGACCCCCTGTTTGCACAGGGAGCGTGCCTTGCAACCATGGAGCCATTTGTGAGAGGTGCTGCATAATATCATTGCGCCTGCTGCACCCATGTTACGGCAGCAAAGTTCCTTGATTATTACGCCGGAATGAGAGTATAGTTCCTAGCCATATTTTCCGTCGGTCTTAGTACACAATGTAACTACAGAAGAGTCGAGTTTTAAATAGGAAAAATATCGAAACTCTTTTGTCATTTTTGCGCGAGATGCTAACGGTCTAATCAGATTCAATGAACTATGCTAAGCTATGCTAAAAGTGCTACCGCCAGACCCGGAGATCGGCTGAATGGATTCGAAAACGGTAAAACTTAACCGTTTAACTCTAGGGGAGTTGGAAAACGAGCCTATTTTCAAAAAAAGTGGAGTGTTCCTTTTAAGGAATTATTTTGCTCATCTTAATGTATTTAATCAATAAAATTACAATTTTACCCTCTAGATGCTGTCAGTACCACTATATTGTACATTTTTAAATCATAGTACATAACTCTGCAAAATAATATATCATCTGCTAGTTTCAAAGTGTTCCTGCCTCACTGTACCATTTTTTGGCTTCAAAAGATTTATGTTGTGCTTTCTGCTATAAATTGCAGATTTCTCCTTCTTTTCCCCATCCTTAGTTTCTTTCTAGTCCCAACAGTATTTTGTTTTCCATCTCTTCTTGCTGAAATCTATTAACCCAGACATTTGATCCGGGGGCGCGGGTGCTGACCTGATGGACGGATAGTTTTGTGGTTGAGAGGTGAGAGTTCCCACAGGGCCGCGGTCTCTCTGAACCTGACTTTAACCTTCATGGACGCAACCCTCCACAGTAGTTTTTTTTGGTTTTTTTAGTATTTAACTGGGTAGAATTTTAATAATTTTTTTGGTACATATAGAGGTTAAATGTCCTCACTATTTTCAATGTTAAAATTATTAATCTCACTGATTTATTTTAAAATAAAAAGGGTGCAGTATGTAAAAGCGCACAATAACAAAGACTAAAGTGTGGTAATAATTACCTTTAAATATTGGGGGTCGTCAAGCTCTGACTGTTAATATGTGTGTGACAGCCATTATGATGTCATTGGGGAACTGTCGGAGCTGTCGCACAGTTAAATGACAACTGTTCAGAGTAAGAAACATGGAGGGAAAAGAGAGCGGCAGACACAGAGAAAGATTACATACATGCACTTCAGGTAATGGAGGAGTCCAGCTGTTTTTTTGTTCTTTTTCTTTTTTTATATATGAACTAGTAGTTCATAAACATTCACATAAATTGACAAAATTCACAAATCTGACGTGGTCTACTGAGGTTAAGTGCACTTATGAATCAAATTTCAGAGTGAAACAGATCCATCCATGCAGGGATGACGTCAAAAACTGGAAGACTAATTCACCACTGGTTCCCTCAAGATTATAAAAACACCTATAGGGTTTTTAAGTTTTTTTTAATGTATACATAAAATAAAGCCTGTGGTAAACATATCTTGACAATACTTTGATGTTTTGTTCTACAACATAAACTGCACACACTCACTTCTCGAACTGTCTTATCTAGTTACTTGTTAGAAACATATTTTCAGAAATATACATAATTGCTTAAAAATGTGCATTTTCGGTATGGGTGTGTAAGTTATGTTGTAGAACTAAATGTCAAAGTATGGTCAAGATATGTTTATTTTACTCATAAATTATAAAACCCCCTAGGAAAATTTCAAGGGAACCAGTGGCGAATTGGTCTTCCGGGTTTTGATGGCATCCCTGCATCACTCACAAAAACTGAAAACATCCTGTAATTTCAGATCATTCCTGAGAAAATAAGATATACTGGAATGCTGTTGAATTCTAAAAAATCTTAAAAAATTGCTAATTTTCAAAGTTTGGACTGTGATGCCTTTGCCTATATCAAATCATTTTGAATATGAAATGTATATAAATACAAACTAATTGTACATTCTCTAAGACACTATACCAAGTGTAATTTTGGTAGAAAACACGTTTCCATGGTTTCGCTGCATTCCCTGTGGATTTGTGCACTATGCTAATCTGTTACTGAAGATGATGAACAATATTATGAATTGCTACTTGAATATGTATAGAAGTTAATTGTCCTTCTGCCAGTGGACTGTTTTTTTCCAGCATTGTTTTGTTCATCAGAATCTGCAAACATTCTAGTTTTGACAGTCATGTGATTTAAACCTTTGTTGAACGCTCAAACTAAGCTGAATACAAAAGAAAGAATGAACATAAAGAACGAAGAAAGAAGTGGTCGTCCAAACTAGTCCAAAGTCTCCTCATATAATGCATAAAATTAGTTCCATCTTTTCAGCTGCACTGCTGTGATAATGTGTTTGCTTATCTGTTCATTTAAAAAAATTCATCTCAGAGACAAGGCCAAACGTGGGTTATGCAGTCGAACAGGTTGTACAAAAGGCAGGCAGAAACTGCTGGTGTTTAGCTTTAAGATAAGATGTGCTATGTGAACATTAGAATGGGCAGAACCAGAAAAAAATGTTGTTATTCTCAGACTAAATGAAGCCATCTCTATAGAAGACCTTCAAGAGAACGTTATCTCTTTTTTCCTGGAAGTGTTTCAGGGTTGTTGTTTTTTTTTTTAATTAATGTTCTTGTGTTTGTGGATACTTTTATCCAAATCAACAATGCAAAAATAATGCATACTTTTTTTTACTGCTATATGGATATATTTTTAATGCACTGAAAACTCTTATATAGCAAAATATTGGGAAATATTATTTCAGTTTAAAATAACTTTATTTTAGTATATTTTAAATTTGTCCTGTGATGACAAAGCTGAATTTTCAGCAGTCATTACTTCAGAAATCTTTCTAATATGCTGATTTGGTGCTCAAGAAACATTTTTATTATTATTGATATTGAAACAGTTGTGCTGCTAACTTCTTTGGTGAATAGAAAGTACCAAAAAAAACAGCATTTATTTGAAACACACACACACACACACACACACACACACACACACACACACACACACACACACACACACACACACACACAGAAGTACACTTTAGCACAAGCCAAGGATTTTTTTTTTTTTTTGGACTCACATTTACACAGCAATCTGAAAGCTAATACATCTACCTCTAAGTGTTGGCTGTAAAATCCCAGCTATAAATTCAGAGACCCTGGTTGCTTACAAAACATTTGGAACAATTACACTTGGAAGTAAAAGCAATATCCTGATAGTACTGTGCAGGATGGATTGGAAATCCACATAAACACGGCTTAAGGCTGCCAGCTTCTCTCAATATACCTTCCCTGAGGTTTAGCTTTGCTTGTGTCTAATCAATAAGGTTCATTGAAGCTCTACATGCTCAGATATGTGTTTCAACTGACAGTTTCATTCTCTGCTACTCTATTCCTCCTCATGCTGCTGTAGCTGCTCTTTTTTTAAATGACTGTCTTATAATCAATCAAATAATGCGGCGAGTGTGTGTGCGCTCAAATGAAATAGCTTGAATGGTTGACATTTCATAAATACTGAGCTAGCAATACGCTCACTGAGTGCAAGCCATTGTACTAGTTAAAATAATGAGAAATAGTTTCTTTCTGATATCCATTAAATGGCTATAGAAAGAGCTCTTGAGAGTGCTTGCATTATGGTTCAACGTGAATGTATAAAGAGCTTTTTAAGTCTCAGCCTTGTCCTCGACTAGCTCATTCATCCTCCTCCGCCGAATACAGACGCACACAAACAAATGCATACTCTCAAAACAACATTTTTTATGCTCAGACAAAGTAAGTTCACAGAATAATCTGTCCCCTATACAGGCCATCCCTTCGCCACTCCCCCTTCAAATACACGCAAACTTTCTTTTTCCAGTACTTTCTGCTACAATAAATCACAGAAGGTCCCGTCTCTAATACCACAAACTAAAACTCATCCATTTAAATAAACCGAGAAGACTGTACAGATTACGACTTTATGTCCCCGGTATGGCCACAGTCCAAAGGTCAGGGCGAAGCAGATGATCAATCGCCTTCTTATTGGAGAGTAATTCAGAGTCAGTTAGAATGATTCATTTGGTGAGGGGAGTGAATCAATGCTGGTCTTAATGAGATTCTCCCATACGCTTCTTATCTGCAGCCAACACTGACATCCCAGAAACATTCATCCTCAGGTAGAACCTGCAAAGCCTGAGGCGGGAAGCTCGACTCATTATGTATTTCCCTCCTTCTTCAACCATGATGGTCTTTCCTTCTGAATACTTAATGCTGAGTGTCATAACCTTAAGCACTCCAAGGTTTTAACAGGCTTGCGGTGCTCAGTTGGTCTTGATTTCATTCGACATGCCTCGCTCTAGGACATCCAGTTATGGTTTTTTAAACACATATGGGCTTGTAGTGGCATGGAAGCTGATGTTATTGTGGTTTTGACCGGTTTTCATAATTTGTTCTGCTGTAGAACACCTTTCTGTTGAGTTGTTCTCAGTGTACGCATGCAAAAACAAACATACAAAGAGACCAGTGTAGTTCCATTTGTGAACAAATGACTCCTGAGCTGATACTTTTTATTGAATCAAAAACATATATAGCCCAACCAATGTATGATTACAGCATTAACAAAAAGGGGAATAGCTTTCACTCATATTATGAACCGAAGTCTACACAAATGAATTGGAATCTAATCAAATGAAGCTCTTGTAATATGAAATCAGGAAATCTGCATGAATACCCAGCCCTACTGTTGACCAAATTCTAGTTATTTATGCCATTTCAGGTGAAAAACGTGCTGAAAATAGAAATGGAAAGAGGAGGTAGAGAGAGAGAGAGAGGTATAGAGGGACTGTGCCAGGAAGCATTAGTTACACTCATTACACTGCGACTCACTAGCTGGCACAAGGGCCGTAGCAGCAGACGACTTCATACCAGGGTGGCTCATTAACATCATTGGGAAGGAGCTGTGATGGTGAACGAAAGAACAGGAGAGCGCCAGAGAGGGAAGAATTATTGCTTTGTTGGGTTTATGAGCTTTGTTGGGTTACATTTCCCACCACAAATGCAGTCAAAGGTATATGAGCTTTGGATGATCGTCTTTGGTCTTCCAGGAAAACAGGAAACAGGTGGACTGCCGCTGTACTGTTCAGATAAAATCCCACATAGCACTCTTCACCAAAGACAATATGATTAAAGGAGGAAGCAAAAAAAGCAGAGAATCTCTTGTGTCAAGGCTTTCTTCACATAAAAAGGTCTATCAGTTTCCCATAATCCCCTATTTCCCCTATTAATCTGTGGACAGCCACTTTGAGAAGATCCTATCTCTTCACACAAGCACTACTTTTAATTTCCCCTTGAAGAGGCTGGCTAATGAAATCACAAACAGCTTGGCGCGGTGGGACGGGTGGAATGAGTTCGGGAGATGGAGAAAAACTTGAAGCCTAATTGGCAGCGCCCGTGTTTCCAGTGTAATTGCGCTTTATCTCCAGAGTCACCTTCCAGGGTCATTAAGACCAGAGTAGATTAATTGAGCATAGCTCACGAGTTCTGGAGGAAAAGCTCCTGAGAGCGCAGAGTTCCTCCATTACTCAAGTGACAAAGCTTCCCTCGCATAAACACACACACACACAAGCTCTATCTATTCTGGGAAGAGTTTTAGGAAACATGTGCGAGTCCTTGAGCTCTGACAGGTGTTGAAATTCAAATGCAAGTGTTTGACATGTTTCTAGATCGGCCCCCCTGTAATTGCAGAGTTATGCCATCATTAAAATGCTCATGGCCCCATTTGTCTGTTGCTGGGTTCGTTTGAGGCGATGACAAGGCGTAGCGATAGCAGATTCAAGGCAATTAGAAATCTAAATGACCTCACTGCATCCAGCTGAAAGTGAGATTATGCAAGATCATATTTATCGCGGTATGACGCATTGTTCAGTTAATTCGTTGGGTTTATCACAAGTACTGTACCTGACGATGTACTGGTTTCAAGGACCTTATGAAGCCCACTCTTTGTCTTCAGTCCTAGTGCGATCTTGCACTATTTTTCAAGAACAAAGGCTTCCAGTTCTTTGAGGGAGGAAGTACTGTAGGTGGAAAACTATTTTCTGCATTCTGTTTCATATCCTCTGAAAAAAAAGGTCCATTGCTGTGTAGATTTGGAGACTAAGGGTGCATTTGATGCTACTTTCATGGTGTTTTTTACAGTTGTTTGGACTGAAAAACTGTTTACAGGTTTTATACAATATAAGGGTCAGTAAATTGCAATATTGGGGCAATTAACCTGTTACGTGTACTGGTAGAAGGATGAGGCTGATACGGATTTCCACAATAATAAACAATACTTTAATACACACAGGCAAGGAGTACCAAACATACACTTTAACTTAACATAAGACAGACCAGGAGTGAAAGGAGTGAGTGCAATATAAAGGGAGTGAACATAATCAAGTCCAGGTGCAGGTGATCCGTGATAATGGGGAGATGACGAGGGAAGTGAGTGCAGGTGTGGAAACAGGAGGATGATGGGAAATGGAGTCCAGGGAACAAGGGATCTGTGACATTACCCCCGTGGCCCTCTGTGGGCACCCTGGAGACCTCATGCCGGTGCGGGGAGAGGAGTGGACTGGAGAGGAGGTCTCCAGGGCAGGTCAGGTGCAGCGGGCTGCCATGGAGGGTCAGGTGCCGCGGGCTGCCATGGAGGGTCAGAAGCTTCCAGCGAAGCCGCAACGCCGTCGAGCCCAGACGGCACAGAAGGTCCTGGCGGGAGATGGCGAAAGCGCCGGCTCCGACGACTGAAGCGCAGGCAGGGCTCGCAGTAGAGACAGGACGACAGACAACAAAGGGAGCACAGGAGGGAGTGAAGAGGCCAACAGAAACCGAGGGACGGAGGGACGGAGCGAAGACGGAGGAGTGCAGTCCTGAGGTGAAGGCAGGCTGATGAGGGACCAATGTGCGACCGGAGGAAGGATGGAGACTGGTGGACTGATGGGCCATGGTGGAGACGAGGGAGGTTGGAGCCAAGGTGGAGGTAATCGACCAGAGGACCGAGGTGGAGTCCTGGTCGAGGAGGCTTGAGGTGGAGGTGAAGTGTGGACACTTGGGAGGCAGGTGGGAGAGGGAGGCAGGGAGGGAACACAGTTTTTGGGCTGGAGACCAGCGGGGAAACACAAAGTTCAAAGTTCGTAACGGGCTCATAGCAGACTGGAGCGGGCTCGTTACAGGCTGGAGCGGCTGGCTCGGCGGCGGCTGGGGCTGAGGGCTTGGCGGCGGCTGGAGCTGAGGGCTCGGCGGCTGAGACTGGAGATACCGGCTCGGCGGCTGAGACTGGAGATACCGGCTCGGCGGCTGAGACTGGAGATACCGGCTCAGCGGCTGAGACTGGAGAAATAGGTTCATCCCAAAAGTCAATTAACCAAGCTGCATCACTTGGCGGCTCGTGTGAGGCTGGAGCCTCCTCGGAGAGGGCTGGAGGGGCAGGTTCGTGACAGGCTGGGGCTGCTTTCTTCCTCCTCCTCCGCTTTCTGGACCCAGCGGAGGAGTGTGGGTCCAGCGTAGAACAGATAAGGAGTTCACTGGAGGGGTATGCGGAGGAAGACGGAGGCTGACTAACTGGCCTGGCCAACCGTGTTTCTGGAGGGACTGGACGAGACAAACACTTATCAAGGAGGCAAGGCGTACCAAACATACACTTTAACTTAACATAAGACGGACCAGGAGTGAAAGGAGTGAGTGCAATATAAAGGGAGTGAAGATAATCAAGTCCAGGTGCAGGTGAGTCCAGGGAACAAGGGATCTGTGACATAACCTAACCTTAACATAACTTTCCAAAATTTAGTTGGATATGGTAAGGAGATGTTTACTTACAGTCTGAAAGTGTGTTGACTTAAAGGGTTAGTTCACCCAAAAATTAAAATTCTGTCATTTATTACTCACCCTCATGCCGTTTCACACCCGTAAGACCTTCGTTAATCTTCGAAACGCAAATTAAGTTATTTTTATTAAAATCCGATGGCTCCGTGAGGCCTGCATAGGGAGCAATGACGTTTCCTCTCTCAAGATCCATTAATGTACTAAAAACATGTTTAAATCAGTTCATGTGAGTACAGTGGTTCAATACTAATATTATAAAGTGACAAGAATATTTTTGGTGCGCCAAAAAACAAAAAAACAAAATAACGACTTATTTAGTGATGGTCGATTTCAAAACAATGCATCAGGAAGCTTCGGAGCGTTATGAATCAGCCTGTCAAATCGGTGATTTCACGTGAAGTCACGTGATTTCAGCAGTTTGGCGGTTTGACACGCGATCCGAATCATGATTCGACACAGAAGAATCATAACACTGAAGCAGTGTTTTGAAAAGGGCCATCACTAAATAAGTCTTTATTTTGTTTTTTTTGGTGCACCAATACATTAATGGATCTTGAGAAAGGAAATGTCATTGCTCCCTATGAAGGCCTCACGGAGCCATCGGATTTCAACAAAAATATCTTAATTTGTGTTCTGAAGATTAACGAAGGTCTTACGGGTGTGGAACGGCATGAGGGTGAGTAATAAATGACATTATTTTCATTTTTGGGTGAACTAACCCATTAACCAACAAAAGATTTAGCTGTGTGTATAAGGGGATTGTTATGTGAGCACTGTGGCATAAGTGGTTAAATCCTACAGCTGCATGTGCACCTGAAGTATTTTATTTTATTTTGCTGCTTGATCTATTTACTTAAAGGGTTAGTTCACCCAAAAATTAAGTTTCTTTCATTAAGTAGTCACCCTTCATGACGTTCTAGTAGACCTGCTTAGATTGAAAGATTAAATGTTGAAATTAAGTATGATTTTATTTGTTTTTAAGTAACAGGAAAGTGTTTAATGTTCAATTATGTTGCCGATCTATAAGATCCTTTTTTTATTACTGGAGTTTTTGTGTTCATGGCATGTTAGTAGGGCTGTGAAAATAAATCAGTTCTCGATTCTCTCTTGAATCGATTCTGAGCTTAGTTTTTAACAGCAGATGGTGCTCTAGGCTAGTTTTTAACCACACACTCAAATGCTCATAAAGAAGAGTGCTGGACCACGCTCGTGCATTCGGCTGAGTTATGTAAGTGGTTAAATATATTGCACCTCGGCTCAGAATGCTTTTATGATGCAAGATTAATGTTAACACAGCCCACTGCGAACACCCTCATAATTCGCTTCAACCTTTTCAAACTTTATCAATGATTATTTTCGGTTTAAGTGGTATGTGTAAGGAATTGGAAGCAAGCAGTCTATGGCTGTTTCTAAAGCACGTGGTGCCATCTGCTGTTAAAAACTAAGCTCAGAATCGATTTGAGAGATAATCACGATACGTTCGGAAAAAATCAGAATCGATCCAGAATCATTGTATCATGAATCGAGAATTGATTTATTGTCCCAGCCCTACATGTTAGTGAAAATCACTTCTTACTCGCTCAGCGTGAACATTCCAAAAAGAAGAAGAAGAAGAAGAAAAAAAAAGGTATGCATGCAATGCATACATACAGTAATTTAAGTTCAGTTCACCAAACAAATTATTTCTTTGATTGTATGAGTAAAGTATGTATACCATAGGATGTACCAGTTGCTGTGATATAAGGCTAGACCTAATGAACAGACCGAATGGCACTTAAAAGATGTTATACCATAGCAGGATGGTTAGTGGGCACTAGATGTTGTGATTGGTTATTCTTTGTCTGTTACCACGTTATGCATCCTATGTTTAGGCAGAGGTGTAAAGTACTTGAGTAATTTTACTTGATTACTGTACTTAAGTATTATTTTTGGGGATTTTTACTTTAGTTGAGTACATTTAAAAATCAATACTTTTACTTTTACTTGATTACATTTTTTGAGAAAAAAGAGTACTTTTTACTCCTTACAATTTTATTTACAGTCAAAAAGTACTTATTTTTTGGAGATCACTTCATTCTATTTTCCTTTGCTATTACCAAACCAACTGAAATGCACTGATGACCAGTTTAATTTAGAGGTTATTTATTCAATGAGATTCATTTTCACATTCCATGAAATTGGTCAGACATGTTCATTGGTCCTTTGGAAGTGACTTCATGTCACGTAAATTACCACAATGCACAGCACCTTGACCTCAAAGAATATACACTAACAAGAAGCGACACTCAATAGAATGTTCCACTGCAACACCTGCGCCCAGCAGCGGCCTTGCATTTCCGCCATTTTGGGGTGAAGGCGACTTGGCAGTCCACTAGTTTTCAAGGCAATATCAGCTGCTTTGTTAAAAAAAAAAAAAAAAAAAAAAAAACTTTTTCACAAAAAACTTTTTGCTCTCAGTCAGTTTGGGTTAAAACTCTTCAAAAGATCTAGTATTAGTATTAGACTTATAAACACTGAATTAATACCGACATATGAAATTAAATTATGACATGCATCAGAAAAATTGGGAATGTTGGACAATAAATATATGAATATAACAGCTTGATTTTGCAGTGTTGTCTAATGTCCATTGAAGTAAAAGTGTCCAAAAGTGGAATAATGCGATAACGGACACAGCAATGCATCATGTATTATAAGATCATTATGTTGTAGTGATCCATTAAAACGTACAATATAGCTTATTTCAATTCAGACTTAGATATTATTACTATTACTCCACTAGGTCTGAAATATACTGATCGCTGTAAATATGATGATCTTAAATGTATTAATTATTAATTTACTATTAATAAATGTGTAAAGTTTCATAAAATGGAAATACTCAATAAAGTAGGCTAACTACGTTACCTCAGATGGTTGAATGGTTGGATTCCACAACTGGTAAAATAAAACATATATAAGACAATACAACATTTACTGTGGGAGCCATACAATTTAATGATGACTTAATTTAAAAAACTGTTCTACTGCGCTTCTGATTTGGCAGTGAAATTCACTGATTTTGGGTGCATAAGATGTGAAGGATTCAATGCTCCAGTTAGTATTTTCACCCCATAATGGTGACCGCGCTACCGGAACGCCATCTAGTGACTGTTGCCTAAAAAGTATCAGAGTGTCACCTCTTGGGTTCTATACTCTTTGTTGACCTGGAAATTATAACAGTCAGTGGAAGAAAATGGAGGAAGTCAAAAATCAGCCACAGAATCAAGAGCATCCGTGGCCAACAGTTCATCTGATGATGAAGATTTTTTCGCTTCTTTGAAACAGACAACACATGAAGCCAGCAAAGAGTTGGATGGATATCTGGCCTGTGTTTCAGACACCAGTGTTTCAGGCACTGCAGGATTGATTTTTAGCCCCAAAAGAGCTAGGCTTGACACTCACAGTTTTGAAAATCAGCTTCTGCTTAAGTTAAATCCGAGGTTTTGCAACTTTGAGTAGCATGTTGCATACTGGCATTAGGTAGTAGTCTTATAGTTTGATAATTAAATACAATTAAACACAAACAGTTCTAAAGGAGGATAAAACTTTGTATGTGGTTCATTCACTTCATGTTTTTAGAGATTAAAAGCTTAAACAAGAATCTCTAGTTTTCATTCTTGCTGTTACTTTTACTTTTTTAATACTCAAGTACAATTTTAATGTAGTACTTTTTTACTTTTACTCAAGTATGATGCTGACAAGATACTTTTACTTTTAATTGAGTAAAATTTTCACTCAGTACTTGTACTTTCACTTGAGTAACATTTTTGAGTACTTTTTACACCTCTGTGTTTAGGTTCTACTTTATTTTGTGACATTACTGTCTGTCTACCCATTAGTGGGCTTTAAACCACTGTTCTCTTTTTGAAGTCTGTTCAGAATATGCTACTATCATAGCTTTTGAGACTACTTTCCTTAGTTTGTCACATTTCTAGCTTTTATTGTGTATGCTTAGTTGCAATTTATTGATTTATTATTGTTCATTCCTTTTTTAACAAGATGAGGAGAGATTTTAACATGTTAATTATGATTTGTGCTATCAAAGTTTTTAATTGTCACTCTGTAAAATGTGACAGCTGGGGTTCAAAAATGAATTTGTTTTTGTTGTCATGAATTTTACCAGCTATAAATGTTTCTTATTAAAGGTGCCATCGAATGAAAAATTTTATTTACCTCGGCATAGATGAATAACAAGAGTTCAGTACATGGAAATGACATACAGTGAGTCTCAAACTCCATTATTTCCTCCTTCTTATGTAAATCTCATTTGTTTAAAAGACCTCCGAAAAACAGGTGAATCTCAACATAACACTGACTGTTACATAATAGTCAGGATCATTAATATGTACGCCTCCAATATTTGCATATGCCAGCTCATGTTCAAGGCATTCAAGCCAGTATTAACGTCAGTATTAAGGATCTGTGCACAGCTGAATCATCAGACTAGGTAAGCAAGCAAGAACAATAACGAAAATCTCTCCAACAGTGTGTAATGTTAACTTTAGCCCTTTAGCCACAGAGCACAGCCTCAAACTCATTCAGAATCAAATGTAAACATCCAAATAAATACTATACTCACAGGAATCGATGAATGCATGCAGCATGAATGACGAAGACTTTGTAAAGATCCATTTTGAGGGTTATATTAGCTGTGTGAACTTTGTTTATGCTGGTTAAGGCAGTCGAGAGCTCGAGGCGGGGGAGAGCGAGATTTAAAGGGGCCGCGCACTGAATCGGTGCATATATAATTATGGCTCAAAATAGGCAGTTAAAAAAAATGTATAAAAAAAAATCTATAGGATATTTTGAGCTGAAACTTCACAGACACGTTTAGGGGACACCTTAGATTTATATTATATCTTGTTAAAACTGGTTCTAAGGCACCTTTAAACTTATCTTGCATTATAATTATAAATAAAAATATATATTTGGTCCATATTAAAATATGATTTAGCTGTTGCATATTTGTGACAAAGGGTACAGGTTGTAGTGTCACTAACAGAATCATATATGACGTGAGCTTGTCAACAGTCTGTAAATTTTCTGTCTGAAATATTAAAGGGGTCATATAATGCCACTGTGTCCAGAGTGTGTATGTGAAGTTTTAGCTCAAAATACCCCACAGATAATTTTTTATTGCATGTTAAAATTGCCCGTTTTTGAGAGTGAGCAAAAACGCACTGTTTTTGTGTGTCCCTTTAATTGCAAATGACCTGCTGCTCCTATGAAGAGGGCAGAGTTTCAAGAGCTCATGTTGGCAGCGCCGATTACCTCAGACTCACTGAAAATGTCAGAAGCTTTCAGCCTTTTATGTTCAAACTGGAGTCCGACAATGATGGAGAGACTCGAGAAGAAGTGACAACATGTAGAATGTAACAGGACATTTCTGAATGGTTAGTGGATAAATTTATGTAGCTGATGTGGAGTTAACTATAAAGTTGCATATTCTGTCTTGATAATCTGTAAATCGCTCATGTGGGAACTGTTGTAAGATGCCTACAGAGCCAGAGAATATATGCCGCATGAAGATAGAACAGGTATAGTTAAGTTTAATTATGGTTATAACTTGTCATGTTGTCATCTTGCTTTTATGACATGCTATTGCATTTGTGTTACGTACTGTATTGCAATTAAACGGCCTCACCCCTTTGTTGCGTGTTCTCGCAATTTTAGGGTTAGTGATGTCACCAACCCGGGAAGAAGCTCTTTGTAGTCCCTACCAGCCATTTGTTGTAGTCTTTAAACAGAGAATTCTTTAAAAGAAAATATCTCCCTTTGCATTGAACTTTGAGCGTCCTAACTTTGCAGATGTTGTTTATGCTCAAACAGCGACATTACACACTAACTAAAGTTAAAAAAGTGAAATCACAAATGAACCACCCCTTTAAGACTGATGATTGTGATTTTGTTCCTAGTTTTCTTTTTGGTTGCTTTATGTGAAGAATACAGAGGAACTACAGAGTTCTTGATGAACTTACAATGATGAAATTTCCACTGAAATAAAGTTGTTAGAAGACAAGTTGGATGCAACATTTAATAGGCAGTCTTTGATTTAAAAAGCTCATCTCAAACACTGGCAAAGTTCCGACTATCGTTTGAATTTCTACTTAAAGGAGTAGTTCACCCAAAAATAAAAAGTCAGTCATCATTTTTTCCACCCTCAAGTCGTTCCAATCTTGTATGAGTCACTGAAAATGCTGACATCCAACATAGCTTTCTTTCGCATGAGGAAGGTTTTTTTCCAGTGAAAAGTATGTTTCACAAAACAGGTAGCAATGATTCATTCACAAATTGGACTGATGGCTCACTGACTCACAGTCAATGGAGAAAACAATTATCAGTCAGTTACAACTTTTTTTTTTTTTAGCTGTGTGTTTTTTGAAGCTTGAACTCTTCAGTCCTGTATACTTGTAATCATGGGGTGGACACTGATATATTGGTGACATATAAATGACAGAAGTAAAGTGGATTTTGAATATGGTGATGGTAAATAATGGCAGAATATTAATTTTCTCTTTAAACTATGTAATATTGCAGTTCCTGGGCAACTGGTCAATTTTTTTTTCTGGCATTTGGCACTTGGTGGGCATTAATTTTGGACCCTGCAGGGAAACCAATAGATCAAAAGTGTTTTTGTAGTTGGAATTTTTTTTGCTATAGATTAATGAGAAAAATGTCCATTCCCATTTTGTTCTTTCTCCACTGGTTTCTACTCATGGATGGAAACTCTTCTCACCGTTTGGGTTTGAGATTGATACTGATGGTTCTGACCTTTAATTTGAGTGTTTTTCCACACACATCATGCCACTGAGCAGAACGTATGAGGTGTGACGACAACTGACAAGAGTTGATTGTATGTGTGAGCATGTGAAATCTTCACCAAGTTGGACGTCTTGCATTTGGATGGTTTTTCTATCTGTCGCTGCCCCACTTTCGGTTTGCTGCTCTTAACGCCTCCATGTTTCCTTCCCAACAAGAAATGTAGAAAAAAAGGTAAATCATGAAACGTGTTTCATAGGTGATAAAGCAGTAAAGAACACAGAGCTACTTGACCGCATTCAAAAGTGAGAGCGGCATGTCGTCTTGCCAAATGTCAGCATGATAAATCCAACCTTTACAACCAGCCTCTGCTGCGCGCTAGCTCATGTCTTCGAATTAATGATCACATCTATCAAATTGTTTTGGAATAATGAATGTCTCTGGACTGCCACGTAGCCTCATGCGAGAGTCTATAAATTCACTCTTTAAAAACAAGTTATAGTTTATTTACAGTGTTCCTGACACCATAGTGAGGAAAATGGCACGCTTTATTGGTCCATAATTTAACGCTTTCTTCACCAGTGACGTGGATGTTTTATCTAATATTGGCTGAAAACGATCAAAATGCATTACAGATCGTCTAAACATCAAAGGTACGGATGGTATATCTCTTAATAATGTAAGCCCACATCACAGCACAGTTCCCAAGAGAAGCACCTTTATCTTTTAGCCAAGCTGAGTTAAGTGTTTCTTTTAATGCTTAGCCGTCCTCAAAGGGCCCTTTCCATGCGAGCCGGGTCTAGTCCACTGGGAGAGAGTCTGTTCTAGTTGAACATGACACCTCAGTCCTGTGGAAAATGCTTAGACAGGAGAAACACTGCTGGTTTTTGGATCACACAAGGAATGCACAATGCAGGAGAATATCCTTTTGCGTATGCAAAGAAGCTGGCCTGGAAATTTTCTCCCACGCTTCTTTTCATATGATGTTGAAAAGGGTTTTCTTGTAACATGATTGAAGATCTTACATTTTACCTCATTCGCTTAATAATGATTGAGTGTTTGAAGTATAAATTGAAATATTAAAATCATACCACAATAGCATAATGGAGACAATCTATTGAACTGATTATTTAATTTTTATTTTATTTAATGGTTATTGTTAGAATTTATAACATTTTACAATAAGGTTTTATTTGTTAAAGGGTTAGTTCACCCAAAAATGAAATTTCTGTCATTAAGTACTCACCCTCATGTCGTTCCAAACCCGTAAGACCTTTGTTCATTTTCAGAACAGAAATTAAGATATTTTTGATGAAATCTGAGGGTTTCTGAACCACACATAGGCAGCAACATCATTGCACCTTTTGAGGCCAGAAAGGTAATAAGGACGTCGTTAAAATAGTCCATGTGACGTGGTTCAACCTTAACGTTATGAAGCATTGAGAATATGTTTTGTGCGTACTCTCACAAATGTAGCCCATTTGAACGTCGTTATCATAACAAAAATAACGACGTTCATAGTGAACGCAGTTCAGCGCTTCCGTGTTTACTTCCAAATGCCTGCTTTTATCTTATTTATTTCAGAATTATTTCTAAAAAACCAAGAATGTTAACAAAACTGAATCTTTAATTGCCTGAATTTGCAAAATCAAACAAATCAGGGTATTAAACTACTGGGTTGCAAAAAAAAACAAACATTACTTATAAATTTAGTTTGCCCTCTTGTTCATTTGTTGAAAGAAAAAGGTCAATATGTTTTTTCAGGCCCCTTTCTTTTTTTCGTGTACCAAATGTGAATCAGACAGACAAAGATTATGTTAATTCCCTATTGCATTCAACAGATAGCCAACCACAAAAGATGCAGTTGGCTACAATCCTTAAGTGCTGCAAAAAAACACATTTTAAATGCAGCCTTTCGTTTGTATTTACTCGTTTTGCATGCTGACACTTTTTTTTTTTCCTACAATTAGTCATTCATGACAGCAGTAATCGTAGTCTCAGTTTTTTCAGTCAATTGTTCAGTCCTATGTGACAGCAAGCTTTGATCTAGCTTCTTGTTATTCTTCAAAATGAACAAATACTAGAAAAAAAGAACTGTTAACTGTCCAAAAATAATTGCTCTGCTGAAAACAATGCACTCTGGTAGTGCAGCTTCTTAAAATTAAAGTTGATACATTTTGTAATCCTGATCCTTCAAAGGCATTTGAGGTAACCAGGAGGAAACTTTCTTCCATTTGGTCTATCACACAACATTTCCAAATTGTGCTTTATGGGAAATTATATAATAACAACACTTCAAATCTCATCCACCCTCTGGGAGTCAAAATTTCTGCAAAAGAAAAATAAATCTCCTCCCTGCCCACAGCTGCCATCACTAGGGCATATTAGGAAGGAAAAGGAAATGTCTGTATAAACTATAATTTGACATCTTTGAAAAACTTGAAATGGAAAGTGTCTTGTTTATTGTGTCAGCACTGCAGCCAACTTCTGATTGAATTTCCATTTCAGACTTTCAGCTGTAGCCCATTTTAAGTCATTCAAACAGACCATTTTCATTACAAGATCTAATCTCACTAAAATTGGTACCCAATGTTGTTTAGCCTATTGTTAGTAGGTTTTGATTCTTTTCTGACCACAGTCCATATAATTTGCCCAAAATTCAGGAGAATGTAGCATTCGCACCTGAGTGTGCATGCAGATGCAGATAACAATGTGATGCTAATTTTAAATGCAGTTTTTTTGGCTTCCTTTTTTAGCCAAGTATATTGTGTATCTTGTAATTTCTGTGCCAGTAACATCACCAAGCAGAACTACAACTGTTTTCAAACCAAGGACCAAGGAAGTCTTTGATACCCAGAGAAAGCTATCCATTCCCATTTATCTCAGTGGGAGCTATAGCACAAGAGGTCATGATATTCTTTTTTTTTGTATTAAAAGCCAACAAATAGCTTAAAGGCACAGTTCATCCATGAAAATGATCATTGTTTACTCTCCGTCATGTAGTTCCAAACCAGTATGGCTTCTTTTTTTTTCATCTGCAAAACATAAGATTTCCCAAATTCACTTAATAATGATTATTTAAAAATTTAAACTGAAATATTAAAATCATACCACAATGGCATAATGGAGATAATCTATTGAATTGGTTATTGAATTGAAGAATTTTAAAAAATGGTATTGATGATTTATTTAATGATTATTGCTAAATATATTATTCTAATAGATATTGACTATAGACATTATGTAGCCCCGCCTCTTTTCAGCACTGGACTCGTTGTGTTCTGTCTTCCAGTTTGTATTTCCACAGCATGAAAGTAAGATCTTACGCATTTATCAATGAACCACTCATTTTAAAATCCCTGTCTATGGACATTTATGACATCCACTTCAAACATTAAAATGCTCATGATAACTTTCGTTAACTCTACAATAAGTAAATTCAGCTAATTACTCTTTAACAGCGATGCCATAGTAATATACAGAGGCCCCCAAAGTGTGTCAGAAAAGTGAGAAAATGTACTCCTAATATAAAAGGTCCCCCTTTTAGTGATCTCTATAACCCCTAAATCTTGTCACATTTGTAATATACACCGATCAGGCATAACACTATGACCACATTTCTAATATTGTGTTGGTCCCCCTTTTGCTGCCAAAACAGCCTTGACCTGTCGAGGCATGGACTCCACTAGACCCCTGAAGGTGTGCTGTGGTATCTGGCACCAAGATGTTAGCAGCAGGTCGTTTAAGTCCTGTAAGTTGCGAGGTGGGGCCTCCATAAATCGGACTTGTTTGTTCAGCACATCCCACAGATGCTCGACTGGATTGAGATCTGGGGAATTTGGAGGTCAAGTCAACACCTCAAACCATTCCTGAACCATTTTTGTTTTGTGGCAGGGTGCATTATCCTGCTGAAAGAGGCCACAGCCACCAGGGCATATCGTTGCCATGCAAGGGTGTACATGGTCTGCAACAATGCTTAGGTACTGTACGTGGTACGTGTCAAAGTAACATCCACATGGATGGCAGAACCCAAGGTTCCCAGCACAACATTGCCCAAAGCATCAAACTGCCTCCGTCGGCTTGCCTTCTTTCCATAGTGCATCCTAGTGCCATATGTTCCCCAGGTAAGCAACGCACACGCACATGGCCAACCATGTGATGTAAAAGAAAAGTGATTCATCATTGCTCCATGGTCCAGTTCTGATGCTCACATGCCCACTGTTGGTGCTTTCGACAGGGGTCAGCATGGGCAGCCCCATATGCAATACACTGCAATGCACTGTATATTCTGACACTTTTCTGACACTTTTTTTTTTATTATCAGAACCAGCTTTAACTTCTTGAGCAATTTGAGCTACAGAAGCTCATCTGTTGGATTGGAACACACGGGCCAGCCTTCACTCCAGCCGTTGGCGCGCATGATCCTGTCGCCGGTTCACTACTGTTCATTCCTTTGGCCACTTTTGATAGATACTGACCACTGCAGACCGGGAGCAACCCACAAGAGCTTCAGTTTTAGAGATGCTCTGACCCAGTCGTCTAGCCATCACAATTTAGCACTTGTCAAACTCGCTCAAATCCTTACGCTTGCCCATTTTTCCTGCTTCTAACACATCAACTTTGAGGACAAAATGTTCACTTGCTGTCTAATATATCCCACCCACTAACAGGTGCCGTGATGAAGAGATAATCAGTGTTATTCACTTCACCTGTCAGTTTTCATAATGTTATGCCTGGGCCCGTATGTATAAAACTTCTCATAAATGCTCTTAAGAATAGTCTTACGTTTTGACTTCAGTGTCAAAAAAATCTTAGTAAAGAGTAGGACTTTTCTAAGAGTAGGAGACTTTTATAAAGAAGCTAAAAGCAACTTTTAGCAAAGTATAAGACTGATTCTTAAGTGCTGACTTAAGTGTTGTGAACTAAGGACTACAATGATGTCAATTCAAAATGGCTGCCCTCAACCTCTAAATCAGCCAACTGCAAGCCTGCAAAGGTGAAGTCACAGCATCACAAAGCCAATAAATAAATGTTATTATAAAAAAAAAATAATAATAATTGAAAAAGACACTGAAATGTTTTAATATTTTAATTTATTTTTTAAAAATGGCTTTGCATTGTGCAAAATTATCACAAATTAGTATTGATAGTGTGGAATCTTTTTCTATTGATATATGTCTCCTCATCTACAGTTGGAGCAGTGATGTGTCATGAGTTCATCAACGGCTCCAACAACTCCAGGGAAGCCCACTATCAACATAAAAGTGACTTGCTTTTGCCGCATTGTTTGATTGTCAGTTGGAAAGTCAATGAACTGCCATAGAGTAGTGGCCAAATGTGATGTCCAGCCATTGGAAAACTGACATCTTCAACCTTAATTCAAATATTTAAAAATAAATGTGTTAAAAGATGTAAGCATATCATGTAGCTGTAGAGTCAATTGTTTCATGTGTGATAATGAAATGAAATTTCAAATTTTTTCAAGTTATTTTTGGCCAGGCTATCATGCAAAGAAATTATGAACACATGCAAAAACAAGAGAGAACCAATGAAATATTAAAAACTGATTATGGTGTAGTCAATGTCATATTTTAAAACATTTAAATAATATAAACATAAAAATATTTTCCTCATATTTTGATGGTTCAAGCAAAATTCTAGGGTCATTTAAAAGGAGGAAAAAAAAAAACTTTGCACATAAATTTTGGCTTACCGTGGACTGATGTGTAGTGATTTTTACTTTGTCCATCCAAGGACGTGAAGTAAAATAGGGATTGGTACTCACGTCACCGCTGACGTTGTGATTTTTGGATCACACGTCTCTTAAGGTGTGGTTATGAGTACATCAGATGACCACTTCCCCCTTTTTTCCTTGTTCAGGGCACCAGTCAAGATCTTTTACCTTGGCAGTATGAGAACACTCCCAACAGGGGCTTTCATTCATTTAGAATTAATGTAAAGTGGTCAGCTGATTTTTCTGAAAGATTGGTGATATTGCTAACTTGTAGAACCTCTTCTGTATTATCAGCACAAGGAAGAAGTAAACAAGAATAACTAACACAACTACTAAATGAATACCATGAATGATAAAGGAATAAAGTGCATAAGATACATACTGTAGAATACAAGTGATTAAGTTGGGTGTGGCTATGGAAGAGTTACGTTATCTTATGGAAAGATAAACTGTTTCTCTGAAAATAATAAGGTGGAGAACCTTATTACGCAACAAACAAATAAACGAGAGATTATTTGTTATTAACTAACATAAGCTATATTATATCTAATGGGAATTAAGAAATTATATACTGATAATATACAACAATGCCAAGGTCTCTGGAAAGAGGTTTGGTTAAGTGATATTTACGTTCCACTTGGTCGAGTCCGATGACGGTGACGTCTTCCACTGGTTGTGCTGGGTGACAATGCAGTGGGGAGAGGAGCCAGAAACTGTTTCAACAGTCTTGAACACAAAGCTCTGTCGGATGCTGATCTCCTGGAGCACCAAAGGGTCCTAAAATCTGGAACACGCAGATGAGGCCCTGGTGTAGGTGCAGAGGGTCCTTAACAGTCTGGAACACGCAGACGAAGGTACCTTGGAGTGAAGGTTTGCTCTCCTGAGCTTAACCTTGTTGCAGATGTCGTTACTGTCTCGCTGGACGGAAACTCTGAACGTAGTGTTTGTTGATGTCTCTTTCCTCACAAGCTGGAGGCTTAGAACGTGGTCGTCTCTGTTGGTGCCTCACAAGCTGTAGGCTCAGATCATGGGATTTGTTGTTGTCTCTCTGGATGGACCAAAGGCTCAGAACGGTGTTGTGTCTGTTAATGTCTCAGAACGGTGTATCTGTTGTGTCCTTCCCCTTTGACGGGCAGACTCAGAACAATATCTGTTAATGTCTCACTCCATACAGAGTTAAGACCCAGAACAATATCTGTTATGTCTTCCCCCTTTGAAGGGCAGACTCAGAACAAGGAGTGTCTGTTGAAAGGCTACCTTTATCCCTTTCCAATCATTTTGGCGCTTCTCCATTCGAGTGCTGTGATTGGCTGCTGGCATCAGAGGGGACACACACTGGGTGGCCGACCCTTCTCTCCCCTGTGGAACTCATTTGCATAAAGCACAAAGTTGGAAATCTTTACAGTGTCTTTAAAGTTTACCAATGCATTTCTCACTTTCCAAACCACCACCAGAATACCTTTGGCAATATTCTAAACAAATAGAGACTAAACATGATGGAAAAAGATTGAACTGTCATGCAATTGTACATTAACAGCTGTATTTGTATCAGATGTTGCACTACAAATGGCTGTCATGGAGAATACTTATTTCTGTGTGTAGTTTGCATCAGTTCTAAGGTTTTCAAACATAGTTTTGAATGAATTTGGATGGATCTTTGTGATCTCTCTTTGTTTCACCCATTTCGGCTAAGGTCCTGAGGAATTTTTATGGCGGGTCTGTGGCCAACAATAGGACGTAGTCTCTAGATGGGTGAAGGGCAGAAACTGCCTGTGGACCAATGAGAAGTCCTTTCCTTTCCAGGCTTGGTACAAGAGGTCTTCCTCTTTCCAGACATCTTTATCTGATGGTGTTGGACAGTTTGTTTGTGTTAGACCACCAAGATCAAGGGCGGTTTCTTCATTAGGGCAATAGGGCGACGCACCACCAAAGTGAGAAAGGGACGGATTTTTCAATCACATTCAACAACAGAGTTACACTACCTGTCACTGCTAGGCTGTTTTTTCTGCCTCTGGATATAGTCCAATCAGCATCGAGTCATGCTCTGTGGAGTACCGCCTCTTTTTGGGCATTTCAGTCTGGCGGAGATTTGCCCCGACTGCTCCCATAGACTTCCATTCAAAGAACTTTTGCACTGCAATGCAATCTCTATGGGTTCCGGGAGGGCTCGCACTAACGTGCTTTCGTCATCATACGTAACCTTAACTTGTGCAGCGATTGGTGGAAACAAACATACCTCTATTAATAATTTTTTTTAAGCTGAAGTGACATTTAATAATTTCCTCAGTGCATAATTTACATTTCACAGACATATTCTCCATCTGTAAAAGTTAGAAAGTCGAGAAAATATTTCCATTTTGCATTCAGGCGTGGACGAGCCTTCAGCAAGCACAAACTTCCGTGAACGAGCGCCGCCGCGCGCCGAACAGACGGAGTTCAATCTGAGTAAAATACATTTTGCTCAAAATATTTGTTGAAAATTTGTTTTTGTTGGCGAACATAATTATGTCATATGTAGAATTTCGAACCTACAACTAAGTGTATTTGTACGATAGCAGTAACTGTGTAAAGTGACTGTTGTAGGGTAATCAAAATAATAATAATTATTAGTCTGTTCTTTTGTTTTTATTTATTTTCATTTTTAGTTTAGTGTATTTAATTTCTGCTTCAAAAAACATTTTGTTTTTAGATTGTAAAAGTACAATTTTAGAATGTAGCCTAGGCCTAATGTGATTTGACCCCTTTTTTGCACATAATTTATAGCATATACTACACAGTTACATTCATGTTTGTTTTTATAGCCTTCAATATGAACATTGTTTCTAGGACAATATTGGGCAGGATCTTAAATTTTTTTTTTTTTTAAATTAAATACAGATATTTTTTTTAGATCTCAGCCCTATGGCATGCTTTAAATACTGAATTTTCCATGTTTTAAATAGATACATTATTATATCACTTGTTAAATTGATATTTAACAATTAGCCTATTCATTCCTGCATTTTTAAATTGTTTTTTTTTTTTTTTTTTGCACCCCCCCCAAATATTTTTTGCACCAGCCACCACTGACCAAGATCCAATCAAAATGTAGCAAACCTTTGTCCACTGTTACGGACAGAGAGGGGCCCGGCCGTAAACTGGGCCCTAGAATGTGCTGTTCACTACAGATGGGTCCAAGTCATCACCGGTGCACTGCTGCATATTTACAGTTACCAAAAAAGGTAATTACTACAGTTACAGCATTGATTTGTAGAGTGGGAGAAGTTGTCACATTTAAAGTTATAAAAAGTTTATTCAAAGTCATTAAATGTATTAAAATGCATTAAACATATTAATTATTGTTTAAGTAATATTTATTAAATTTATTACATTTATTTAAAGTTATTACATTTCTTATTAGGTCAGATAACAAAAAGTATTGACAATCAAGTTTATATAATTTTATCAACTCTGTCATCATATAACTCCAATACTTCAAATCTTTATTGGAGAGCGTGTGTCTCCTTTTCTTTGCTGCAATGTTGTTACTCCTAACTAGGTTAAGAGACCTCTCCAGCTCTCCTAAATAATTTAAGAGTTAAGACCTAGTCTTGACACTTAGGAACCTTTATGAATCATACTTATTCTTAAGTCTAGGAATAAGAGTAAAATTACATCATTCTTAGAATTTTGACACTTAAGACTAAAATTCTACTCTGAGTGGCTTTATACATACGAGCCCAGATCGGTGTACGAGTTACTTCGACTATCATGTTATGTATGGAGCTGTTCATGAAAACTGTGTTTGTTTGTTTTTTGGGATGGAAGGGATGATCTTGCCATCAAAGGAGAGGAGCTAAATAACAAGTAGACATTTGGCCTGAACTATCATAGTCAAAAAAATTGCTTTCAATTATTGATGACATCATACCCTCTGGCGGCAGGCACAGCAGATTCCGCCATAGGCCCGGCCCCAAATGGAAACCTAAGCCCTTGTGATCTTCTTCCGAGTCTGCGCTTTCATGACGTAATGGTGCTTTGACTGTTGGGTAGAAGTCTGCTGTGGAGCTCGATTCAGTATTGGGCTTGGGAAAAGGGCTAGGCGCATCAAGGGTGCATATCAACCACAAAGGTGATTTCAAATATCAACAGCGTTTACCAGAAATTGCTTACTGCACCTTTAACTTTAAACTACTTGTTTTGTGTGGCTGATGTTTTTAGCATAGTTTTCATGAACGAACTAAAACAAACATATATGAGCATCAGACATTATGCTATTACATTCATGCCCCCCAAAAAAGATGGTTTTGTTGGAGTTTTTTTTTTTCTTTTTCTTTTTCATGCAGTAAGTCAAAGTCACTATCCCTTTAATTATAGTTGTCTCTGCGTATTATATGCGTTTTTTTTAACATCAAAACAATTACTTCACTTTCAAAGTGATAATAGTTAAAGACAATGAACCTGTTGCTAGGAGCTGATGAGATTATTCTTTCGCCTCCATTGATCATGCAGTGTTATATCTGCTTGCCATCACATATATTAAAACCCTTTATCCACAGCCACAATGAATAAATATAGACTCAGCATTAGTGCCGTCGAGCTCCAAACATCTGAACTGAGTCTGACAGTAATGCATGGACTGTATTCAATACTGATTGTGTCAGCTCATGAACTGTACTATGCCTCATTTTCCTGCTATTATTTTACAATCATATAGGATCCGTTTATTGTGGTGCTCACAAGCCTGTAAAGAGCAGAATTAGATGGATGTCACATTCAATAAATGATAAAAGAAAGCCACGTTGCCCCCTCATTGACATTAAAATCCCGCTCATTAAAGTCATCTCGCCCCCTTGCTCTTGTAAAATTTGCACATAATCAGAGGATCTGCAAAACAGTACTTTCTGGGTTTTTTTTGGTTTTTTTCACTTTGGTACCTCACACTTACAGAGGTGAATTGCAGAATGGGAGGGGAGGAATAATCCACAAAGGCAAAGCTTGAAAACATTCACGAAAGATCTCTTAACTTCCCAAAGGTTACACTATTCAGAAAAACTGTGTGTAAAAAGAACTTTACAATTTTCATAATGCCTCCTCGTTTCTGAATCTCTAATGGAGGTCATGTAGCCCTGGAACAAATTGAGATGAAGAGTGAGCTCTCCAGCTATTCTCTGTTGTTCTTTTTTTTCTCTCTCTCTTTCTCTGCCATTTTGTTACACCGATCCATCCTAATGAGAGCTCTTCATGTTGTTTCATTAGGGTCGGGAAACTGTAGCTGTATCCGAGTTTTGTCACAACCCTCCATTATTAGATGACTGGACCCATCTGTGACCCATTATGGAGATTGTGCAGTTTTTTTATATACATATAGTGCCATACGTCTCAATAGCATAACCTTCATTCAGTGCATTTGTGGATGTTTTGAAGCTATATGGATTTTTCCAATGAGTGTCAGGGGTCAACTATAAGGAGTGTTTTTCCTTTTTTTTTTTTTTCCTTCTATTTTTTTCCAAATAAATGTTCTTTTCTACTTTCTATTCATCAAAGAATCCTGAAAGGAAATGTATTATGGTTTACACAAAAATATTAAGCAGCACAACTGTTTACAGCATTGATGATAATAAAAATAAGAAATGTTTCCTGAGCAGCAAATCAGCATATTAGAATAATTTCTAAAGGACCACGTGACACTGAATACTGACATAATGATGCTGAAAATTCAGCTGTGCCATCACAAGAATAAATTACATTTTAAAATATATTAGAATAGAAAACAGCCCCTCTGTAGTCAATAATTTTATTCCTTAAAACTTGTCTTTGATCACCAAAATTACATATTTAAACGTTTTTCCTGTGAAAAATTCTTAATGCCTTAAAAATAGCATGAATGTAACTCTACACCCTTGCCTCATTTAATATATACGGATCTATGAATATGCTAATTAGCCCCGCCTCCACTCACTCGCACGAGCTCAGATGAGATCTACTCGTCATCTTACTGAAGTAAACGCTGCACAATGGTATCGCTTTTTACAACGTCGGACACATAACGGTAATTAATATGATTAGCGTTTTCCTTGACCATGCTATCAAACAGCTAATAATGTGTTACACAAACCATGTTCACATTCGCGAGTCCGACAGCTGACTTCTATCCAAAAACCACTAGGCCAGTGTTATATATTTTGTTCATTTGAGTACTTACAATATCCCAAATGTTTCCAACTATTTGTAAATTGTGAGAAAACTGCAATTTTAACCAAGGCTCCAGAACGTGTGAGGAATCGCCTGTCAATTGCGTCATACCCGCGTTACCCTCGGTCTGCCTCGGTTTCCGGTTTTATTCTGTAGAAACCATGGAAACACCAAAGACGCTTTAATATATTACATGTTTTAAAGGTGCCCTAGAATTAAAAATTGAATTTATATTGGCATAGTTAAATAACAAGAGTTCAGTACATGGAAAAGACATACAGTGAGTCTCAAACTCCATTGTTTCCTCATTCTTATATAAATCTCATTTGTTTAAAAGACCTCCGAAGAACAGGCGAATCTCAACATAACACCGACTGTTATGTAACAGTCTGGGTGTACGCCCCAATATTTGCATATGCCAGCCCATGACTGAGGCATTACACAAGAGCAGTTAGTATTAAACAAGGGCAGAACGTCTGGATCTGTGCACTGCTGAATAATCAGACTAGGTAAGCAAGCAAGGAAAACAGCGAAAAATGGCAGATGGAGCAATAATAACTGACATGATCCATGATAACATGATATTTTTAGTGATATTTGTAAATTGACTTTCTAAATGTTTCGTTAGCATGTTGCTAATGTACTGTTAAATGTGGTTAAAGTTTCTTACTGTATTCACGGAGACAAGAGCCGTCGTTATTTTCATTTTTAAACACTTGCAGTCTGTATATTCATAAACACAACTTCATTCTTTATAAAACAGTGTAGCATTAGCCATTAGACACAGAGCATAGCCTCAAACTCATTCAATATCAAATGTAAACACCCAAATAAATACAATACTCACATAATCCGACGCATGCATTCAGTATGCATGACGAACACTTTGTAAAGATCCATTTTGAGGGTTATATTAGCTGTGTAAACTTTGTTTATGCTGTGATAGAGTCGAGAGCTCGGGAGGGGGCGGAGAGCGCGCGATTTAAAGGGGCCGCAACCTGAAATCGGCTCGTTTCTAATTATGCCCCAAAATAGGCAGTTAAAAAAATGAATAAAAAAAAAATCTATGGGGTATTTTGAGCTGAAACTTCACAGACACATTCAGGGGACACCTTAGACTTATATTACATCTTTTAAAAAAAAGTTCTAGGGCACCTTTAATAAACAATGGAACAACTGTTTTGATATATTTATAGACAGAAAACTAATTGTTGTTATATAGCTCAACACGTTTAGTCTCATTGTTTAAATCTTATTTTCTTGATTTTTTGCGAGTACCATGCTTTACCATGCCTCAAAGAAATTTTGTCAAGTAGCTAACATAGCATAATCAGATGCAGCTTTATTTTTAGTAACAGTAATACAGCATTTTCTCCATCATACAATATGTTTTAAAATTAATTGCATGCCATTTATCAACACAAGCCATCCAGCATTTAATATGATATTCTAAAATCGATCTATCTTATTGCAGTGTGTCTCAAAAAAGTGTCTCACAGCAGCCGCCGAGCGAATGCACAGAGTAACGTTATAACATAATTTTCAACGCTCTCAAATGTATCTAATATGATAAACAGAGCTGTGTTACCTCATACTCATGATGACCGGAAAAGCAGAAGTAGAAGCGGCGCCGGCGACTGTGACATAATAAAAGTTCCGCTGCTCGTGAGGCGTGTGTTGCACAATCGCTCCAGCGGCCTCGTTCAGCTCGTTCACAACACTCGGTCCTGCTCTGCTTCATACTACAGTAACGTTAATAATCGCATCCATGAACATGATTTCTTCCTGGGTCCTATCCCCATTCTTTTGCACGTTTGTTGAGGTGGAGACCACATGTCCCAAGATTCCACTCTAAAACTTGGCGTCATCAGGCTACGCCTTTGTTTTGAATAGGCTTCTAGTGACCTCTAGCGGACAGAATTCTTACATACTGCACCTTTAAGGTTATGAATAAGCTGGTGGATATTAAAATATTACTAATATTACTAATATAAATATTACTATTTTACTATATTTTTAATCATATAAATGCAGCCTTGGTGAGCATAAGAGACTTCTGTCAAAACATGAAAAATATCACCATCCCCAAACTGTTTATGGTAACTGGCTAAATAACTGTCCTTTGGTGTCATATTTAAATCAACAGAATTTATTACAACAATATCTAATACATTACTAAAGCCAAATGTTCACTAGGCTTAAAATACATGTGCTTATTCTTGATCCATGAGTGAGATTTTATGGAAAAGAGATGAACGGAGAGCAAACTAAAGGATGACGTGTTGAAACGGAGGGGTTGTGTTCCTGTGTAGGGAAGTTTGATCATTTCATTTTCTTGGAAGGGGCGCACAGTACGTTACATCATTGTTTCAATAAACCGAGATCAGCCTTGACAAAGATAAAGACCCTTCGAGATACACTGTGATTAATTTTTATGGTACGATGATGAAAACTGTCCATCAAAAGCACATTCATTTTCTTCTATTTGAACCGTTTCCTTTGTTGCTAGAACATCCAAACTCAGAATAAGCAAGTGTGTGGGAGCGATGTCAGAAGTAGAGCCCAGCTGGTGTCATATCCTTCATGAACTATAAAAGGTAATTTGCACTGTCAGCCATCTCCAAGCTGCACATTTCCTCAACATTAACTGTGCGATTAAAAACCCATTCTCCCTCTAATTCTGCAGTTAAGCACCTTCTTTTACTTTGTCTTTTTCTTCCGCCTAAAATCTACTAATCTGTCTGCTGACGTATATGTCCACTTTGGGTAATTATTCTGACGGCTGCTTGGAATGTTTTAATTAAAGGAATGATTGCAGTGGGATATGGAATGCTGATTGGAATCATTTACAGTCCAGAAGAAGAAAGAGCAAGGTGCTGCGCATGATAATGCAGTTGTCTGCTTTAACCTATGTAAATTATTACTTAAATTACTTGTTAATTGTGTCAGCTAACTGATTATCACCGTGTTTCCACATCACTGTTAATTGTATTGGAACTCTCACATACGAAGAAAAACATGCATAAAACACTCATGATGTGTCTTTTAAAGCTTCAGGACACCATAATGAGACTATTGTTCCAGACTATGTACTTAAAGTACAGTAACAGTGTTTACAGAATAGCTTCTGATTACATTTCCTTAACTCAAAAATTAACATCATTTTTCATATTTATCCAAACTCATATGCTTGCTTGCTTGCTTGTTTGTTTTAATAAATAAATAAATAATATTATTATACTAATAAAAAAATAATTTTGGAATACAATAACCTTTCATGCAGCTCTTTTCTATAAAACAAAAGTTAATTGTGATCACGTCTGTCAATATGAACATAAAAAATACAAAATGGTGAATTTGTTAACATTTTTAAAAAATCCTTTCATATGACATCATTTTTCTGGCTAACTATCGAGTTTATGGTCATTGATTAGGCCTATCCAAATAGCCACACTTGCGGCAAAGACTATAGTTATAGAAAGATGGTTCACTCCTATTAGTTATGAATGGGAGAAACTTCAACCCACAATATGGCGGAATACGTCCCGCCTTATTGCTGATTGATAAAGTCATTGCGTCACTGCAGCTGGCGTTAGAAGCTCCGGTTCCCATAGAAACCTGAGAGTCGCGCTTAGGACTGCACATGCGTATTGGCTCGTCTAGCCTGAAAAATAAGCCTTTTTAATGCTATTTGAGCATAAGAAACAAAATTTATGGGACAGTTCATGTCAGATTTTGTTGCTGATATGTTATTTAATTGTGAGTTCAACAAGCAGTTTTTGAGATGTCATGATTCCCCCATTCAAACAGATAGGACTTGGTCTTGGATGCCCGAAATAGCTGCCCGGAGGCATTGCAAAAATGGCGCAGAGTGAACAGACTTTTCTTGAAAGAGACTTTGCTTGCAGTCTTCGCCACTTGAGAGCACGTAACAGGAAGTAAGTGCACACAACTTACTTAAAAGACGAATGCCAACACAATACTTCCGGTCATCATGCCCACTTGAACGCTTGGGCCAAATACAGGAAATACGTCATGTGACATATTGTTTAGTTTTGCAACATTTTTCCACAGTTGCAACACTGATTGAGCGATTACATGAGAAATAATACAGATTTCGATAAGTTGTACTGTATATTTCAACATACCTTCTGCTGTTCATTCATGTTATATTGTGCTGTAACTAGTAGTAAAGCAGAATAAATTATAAGTTTATGTGCGCTCTGTGCTGCCGCTTCGTTAAAATGAGGAGCTACAGATCTGTCAATCCACATTAAAGAATGCCAAAGAGTATTTATTGTTTGAATTTCATAATAAGATTGACAGAATTTGAAAGCTGAGACTTTATTTCATATCAATAGTAGCAAAGCAAAAATCTTATTGCGGGTTTTTTTGGGGGATGGGAGGCACGCTACAAAGTTTTGTCATTCATCAACTGAAGACAGCATAGACTAAAAGATCAGTTCATCAAAATGAGAATCGATTAAAATCAAGAAATCCATATTTTTAACTCAGCCTTAGTGACTGTCTGTCAAGCTCCGAAAAGGACAAAAAAAAGCTCTGTAAAAGTAGTTAATGTTTATTATATTCCAAGTCTTCTGAAGCAATACAGAAGCTTTGTGTGACTAAACGTCAATGATGATACATTTATGTTGCTTTTTTTGTGTTTGTGGTCCTTTTTGAAATGTTATAAAAGAACTGCGTGACTAATTCCTCCTTTTGTGTGTAATGGACATAAATAAAAGCATGCTGGTTTGGAAAGACATGAGGGTAAGTAAATAATGACCGAATTTTCATTTTTGGCTGAACTATCTCTTTAATCTGCATCAGTCTGAGAGATGAGAGAGCAGTCCTGTGCTTTAATTGCCTGATGTCTGAGTTAATCTGGGTATGAGGAGTCAAATTCCCCTCCTTTTGGGGAAAGAGCTGTTTGCGTTACGGACAGTCATTAAGGACCTGATGGGTGAATTAAATATTCATGGAAATTGCTCTGCACCCTTATGCGCTTTCCTCTAGAAGACATTTCCAGAAACAAGCTAGATCCCCGTTTAACAGAGCTCTTTTATAATGTATGTGTTTGGTGCAGTTGTAAAGAACAAGGTGATCGGCGCGAGCGAAATTTGCACTTTGCCAGAAAGAGAAATATGAGCTCCTCACCAATGAAGGCAAAGCTGCCCGGCAATCACTTGTTGCTGCAAGGTCTTGTGAAGATCAACCTATCATGTCCTGAATTCTCTTGCATCTGATGTATTGTTTATGATGAGCCTGACAGGATGCTCTGTGTTTTTCTCTCGTGCTCCCTCATTCATTTATGATGCTGGAGCTGGACTAGGTGAAGGGTTTGATATCATCAAAGGGCCTCATGACCATGACGGTGACCTTGAGTATGGTCTGTATCGTATTTCTTTCCTCTCCCTCTCCGATTCTCTTTCAAGCTTTTCCTTGTTCTCGTTCTACCTTTCTCTCTTTTTCATTTATTTATGTAACAAACACAAAGACAAAAAAAAAAAAAATAGAGATAGAGATAGAAGGAATACACAAAATGTTTTTCTCATGACAAAAGCTCCTGAAGTACATCTAGATCAAACTGTTCAGGAGTTACATTGTGAACTGAACATCACCTCTTCACTCTTTTAATATCCAGAAGGTGTAATGTGTACCGTGTACTAGAGATTTGAAGTGGTATTGATCCCGTGCTGACTTGAGAGCAGCTATCATGGCCAGACTCTGGTCTTTTCAACAGGAACGAATCTTGGTGGTTATTTGGAAATGGCCACTGTAAATGTTGCCGGGTGTTGGGGGAGGGGTTATGCTGGGTAATAGCCTGAGGACCTGACGGTTATCAGGTAAAAGCAACATGGTGACAAGCAGGCTGATGGTTTGCCCCTGAGAATGAAAAAGTGATAACAGTAAGTGGTTCAGTTAAATATTAGACTGTACTAGGTGAAATAGAGGGCATGAGGGTAGATGTGGGCATGTGAGAATGAAATAAGGTTTTTTAGCCATTTTTTCATAGTTGAATTATTTTTTTGTTCCTCCATGCTTTTTTTGTGGTTCATTAGAGACATTTTGAAGGGGATTACACAATACATGTACATGAAAGATAATATCTGAAATTTTCTGATTGTGTTTGTTTACTGTACAATGCACATTCATAAATATGCACCTTAAAATACATGCTATTCAGCTTGATTTGAGCTAAATAAGCTACATTTGGGAGATCATGGTTGTCTGGCATTTTTGTATTTTATATATATATATACATATATACGGTCTAAATGTAACATGATTTATCACTCCACTGAACACTGGAGCAGTGAAAACGTGTTCAGTGGAGTGATGAATCATGCTTCTTTGTTTGGCAGTCTGATGGGTGAGTCTGGGTTTGCCGGATGCCAGAAGAACCTTACCTGCCTGACTGGAACTGTAAAGTTTGGTGGAGGAGGGATAATGGTATGGGGCTGTTTTTCAGGGGTTGGGCTAGGCCCCTTACTTCCATCTGTATTGCCATCTTTATTTTTTAGCTCAAGTCTCACAGAATGGAGAGCACAGGACTGTGGGATATCAAAGGCAGTGAAGGATACATCTATGATGCCTTCAAAAATCGATCAGATGAAGGCATCTCATGAGACAGGAAGTGAAGTTAACTTTTGATTTGGACGTGCCTTGATGCTTTCCTACCTTGGAATGCGTCCTCCAAAGGCAGCATTTTTCAGTTTTCGGATGCAGCCAATAAATTGATCGAGCACATGAGCACGCTCTTCTTCGTGATTATTTGAGCTTGTGGTTAAAATCTAGCCTAGAGCGCCATCTGCTGTTAAAAGCTAAGCTCAGAATCGATTCGAAAGAGAATCGCAATGCATTCGGAAAATATCAGAATTGATCCACGAATCACAATGCTTTGATATATTGTCCCAGCCCTAGTAAATAAGAGGTGTGTCCCAATAATTTTGTCCATATAGTGTACACCGATGAGCCAAAACATTATGATCACCTGTCTATGCTGTTGGTCCTCCGCTTGCTGCCAAAACAGCACTGAGGCATGGATTCGACAAGACCTCTGAAGGTGGTATCTGGCACCAAGATTAGCAGCAGATCCTTCAAGTCCTGTAGGTTGCGAGGTGGAGCCGCCATGGATTGAACTTGTTGGTCCAGCACATCCCACAGACACTCAACTGGATTGAGATCTGGGGAGTTTAGAGGTTAGGGCAACACCTTGAACTCTTCATCATGTTCCTCAAACCATTCCTGAACAATCTGTGCAGAGTGGCAGGGTGCATTATCCGTGCTGAAAGATGCCACTTCCACCAGGGAACACCACTGGTATGTTCCTGGTCTGCAACAATGTTTAGGTAGTTATATGTCAAATTTATGTCCACATGAATGGCCGGACAGGGTTTTCATTGCCCAGTACTCTTTCCAATGGCTTTAACGCGATCTCACGACCAATTCATACTTATTTTACGAGGTGGTTAATTCGTATGAATTCGTACAACCTCACTTGTACGAATTTGTACGATTTGTCTAAACCCCAGTGACGGGTAGGTTTAGGGGCGGGGTTTGGGGTAGGTCATTCGTATGAATTCATACGAATTTGTCAACTTGTAAAATACGTATTTAGCAAAAAACGTATGAGTGAGGTCGTACGAGTGAGGTGGTATGAATTCGTACGAATTAGCCACCTCGTAAAATACTTTTGAATTGCTGTGAGATCGGGTTGGCTTGTCTTCATCCCACAGTGCATCCTGGTGCCATCACTTCCCCAAGTAAATGGCACACACATACACGGCCTTCCATGTGATGTTAAGAAAACTGGACTCATCAGACCCAGGCGACCTTCTTCCACTGCTCCAAGGTCCAGTTCCAATGTTCGCATGCTCATTGTAGACGCTTTCGGTGGTGTACAGGGGTCATCATAGGCATTCTGATTGGTCTGTGGCTGCATCTAAATGTTTGACTTGTGCCACAGTTGACTTTCTGTTGGCTTGTACCAGACAGGATAGCCTTCTTTGCCCTTGTGCATCGATGAGACTTGGGCCCCAACACCCTGTTGCCTGGCCATGATTTTTGGTTTATCCCTCCTCAGACCAACCCACAAACATTTCAGTAATGCTCTGACCCAGTTGCCTTGCCTTAACAATTTGGCCCTTGTCAAAGTTGCTCAGATCTTTATTCCTGCCCATTTCCTCTGCATCCAACATGTTGATTATGAGAATTGATTGTTTGCTTATAATTATTACCAACATTGATCATAATAAGAAATGTTTATTGAGCACAAAATCAGCATATTAGGATGATTTCTGAAGGATCATGTTACACTTAAGACTGGAGTAATGGCTGCTGAAAATTCAGGTTTGCCATCACATGAATAAATTACATTTTAAATGTATTTAAATAGAAAAGTGCGTGTGTGGGTCCAGGTATTCCCTATGCTGTGGGGAGATGGTAATATCAGAATTTTTTGACCTTGTGGGGACATTTTTGATCCCCATGTGGAAAACAGCTTATAATAATTCTGTCAGGGATGTGTTTAGGGGTAGGTTTAGGGTTATAGGGTAGAATATAAAAATCATCATGTTTATGGAAAGTCCCCATTAAACATGGAAACCCAATGTGTGTGTGTGTGTGTGTGTGTGTGTGCACTGCCGTTTGCACCGCAGCTGAGGGTGTATTCTGTGCAAGTGACGGGTGAATTTTCCTTCATACATTACATCAAGGTATGAGCAACTAATCAAGCTACATAATTAGCTTCTAAATTAAAGAGAATTACCTACATATAATCAAACTAAGAAATGATTATGGGGATTAAAACACTCCACCTACAGTAAATAATTCCCAGGGGGCCATGTGTGCATTTTTAAACTAGCATGTATTATAGCTTCTTAAGATAAAAGAACATAAAAACAATTTATTAAAAATCTTGAAATTCAGGTCAAACAGGAAAGCACACCTAGAAGCTAGAAGTAGGCGTTGGGAATTTAAAAGATAAAAAGTGAGAGGAAGATTAATACAGACATAAGATAAAACTTATCGGAAATAGAGAGATTCTGACTGCAGCTGAATTCATACTGCCTTGCCATCTCTTTTCTCATGCTTGCCTTCCTTCTCTCCTTCTTTCTTCCCCACCACCAACAATTTTCAAACGCCCCACTATCTCCTATGACTTGAGCTACAAACATGCCACTGAAGGTCCCTCTGATGTGCAAAATATTCTATTCCTCTTTTAAACTAGAATTTGCGTGAAGCCGAACAGATCAAATGCATACAACGGGATGGTGGAGATATCAAGTGATTTTTAAACTACTTCATTTCTCCTTTATTAGGGATACAACCTTTGAGATGTGTAGCTTACAGTTGGCTGGTGCGAGAGAGGCGGGGTGGATCAGAGCCCACAGATAATCATTTTTTTCCCCCAGCATTAAATCTAGAGCAATTCTTAATTGTAATGTCTGATTATTTATATTCAGCTTGTCTCCAACGGCCCCATTCCGAGTTGATCTTTTAATCTGCAGACCTTTTCGTTATTATTTCAGGGCATTCATTTAACGAAGTCACTTTGTTTTGTTTTGAAATGACAGGATCAAAGGTCTTATTGGTTATTTAATCAAATCACTGAGTCTTTGTACCATGCAGTGTTTATTTGTACAGTCTGGTTGTTAGCTGGATTACCTTCAAACTCAAGATCATACACGATGCATAGTTGCTAGTCAAGTACATGCACGCTTTTTAATATATATATATATATATATATATATATATATATATATATATAGCCAGTTATTGTTTTCGTTGTTTTTTATACATGTAACCATAAGGTTATGACACTAAAAGCTAACTCTAATTTTAAATATTGTTAGACAAGTTAACAGTAAGTAATAAAATAGGAACAAATAATCCGTCAAGAGCAGTTATAGATACATAAATAATGTTTTGAAATGTTGAAAATATAAAATGTTAACTGTTATTTGAAATTATTTATGAAATGAAAAGATATTTTAAATGTGAAATTTAACCCGCCAGGAGGTGGCAGCAAGTCCCTGTTATTGAGTGAGTCATTGAGATTCACCCGATTCATTCAAACGGCAGATTCATTCAGGAAGTGTTGCTCTGAGACGCAAAACAATGCTGTGGACTTTGTTTGGAACTATTTTCGTTTGCGAAATTGAGCGAAACAAACGATTTGGTGTCTAAAATGTAAGTCACTTAATATAAACTGATTGTTTATTTAACAGTAACGTTACGTTGTATAAAAATCAATATCACGTTTGTAATCATGATTATATTTGGATAAAATTTGCGCTCTTCTTGTAATATTGGTTAACTGTATAAAATTATATAAATATTAAAGACATACAAGGATATTTTTGCCCCTTATCTTGAATTCTAGGGGCATTTTAAATGCATTTTAATAGACTAAATCACGCAGTGAAATCGTGCACTTTAAATATGCACGCGCACTAGTCTAACCTACTAGACTACGTCACGTAGTGTATGCGTGCACTCAATGGGTGTGTTTTTGTTTGGCTTTGGAAAGTGATGGACATACTCTATAATGTAAGATCGTTAAATCAACAATTATGATATCATAGGCGATATATAACGCACACCCACTGGCCCAATCGGGCAAGTGACAGTTCCGTCAACTGTCCCAAGCGTCGTTCACACAACGGACAGTCCTTATTGTCGAGCCCTGATATGACAGTCAGTGGTGTCCAATATACAGTGTAAGCTACATTTTTTGGACCCGTTATGAGCAAAAACAGTTCAAAGTGTTTTTTTTTTTTTTTTTTTTGTAAATTATCCTTTTAAATGCAATATGAGCTGTAGCCATCAACTCAGAGAGCTGATGTAACATAACACAATCCATCAAGACATTTATGTTAAATTCAATAAACATAGCAAAATCTTGTACTATGAACGTTTACCAGCAGATTTCTCTAAATTGAAGTCGTTAAAACATGCTGTGACTTAAAGTGCAAAGAAAGAGCTCTTAAAAATCCGTTAATTGTTGCATCCCTTTGATGATATAGGCGTTTGTGAAATTAAGGCTTTTAAGGGTACTGCAGTGATCAAAGACTATCCCCGGGATAGATGCTGGTAGGACACGCAGTGTTTGAAGTGTTCTTACACATTCTGCTATTAGGCACTGTTTAGGAGTGAACTCCAAATTCTATCTGATGGGGATTTCATGTGGATTCAGGCCTAATATAAAATGTACCATCTTGAATTAGTGCAGTCAGCTTGCATTGTGAGGTCATGAAAAGAAAAACGCACAGGGGATTACATTAAGTATGTATGCACGCTTTTCTGTTTGTGTGCAAGGCCAAGTTCTATGTCCCCCTTTTTTTAAACATTTTTTTATCTCATCCTTTTCCTGGAGTTCGTGCGTCAATAAAATGGAGGCTGAGTTCTGGAGATGCACACGCCAAAAGCAAGAGCTGCAGGGTGGAAAGGAAATTATTACCCACTTTCCTGTTCCATCAACATTAGCTACACACTCACAGCAGACATCCCCTCCTCATGTTTGTAAAACCAGCAGCCTCTTCCAGGTAAAGCATCCATTAGAGTTATGGAGCACTACAGCTCAGACTTTCTTTACTGGAACAGATTTGCACTGTCCGTACGAAAATTATGTCATTATAAAATGTGAGTAATTTTATGCAGGAAATTGCCCACAAAGCCCTGTGCTCTTAAATGACATATAATGGTAAATTATCAGTTCGTTCATATCACTGAGATTTGGAACGACCTCCGGCTTGGTGGATGGCTTGACTCCAGCAGCCGAGCAGGTGATAACTCTCTGCACTCTTGCCTGATAATGTTTTACATTTGTTTAGATTAAAGGATAAAGCGTTTCTAAGGGTTAATTTATTCTCCTGTGTGCAGAAAACTGACACACTCCTTTTCCCATGGAATTTAAATTACCAAAACATTTAGCGAATAAAAGGTGTTCATGAAAAGGTGTTGTGATGCTTGCAAGGTTTCTGAAGTGTTTTGTGCATCTTGCCAAGTAAACACTTTTGCAGATGTGAGAGATGTTCTTTTTCCAAGTGTATGTGTGTCAGCGTATAGGAAAATTGATTGTTTTTTTAACCCTCACATTTAAAGGGCATCTATTATGCAAATTTAACTTTTACATGGTGTTTGAACATAAATATGTGTTAGCAGTGTGTGTATACAACCACCCTATAATGATAAAAATCCACCCTCTCCTCTTTTTTTTAATCCCCATAAACCATAAGCACTGTTTCAGAACAAGCCATTTGCAGATTCTGGGCAAATTGACGTCATATTGCACAGGCTCCGCCCACTGACGGACTCTGCCGTATTAGCATAGACCCCGCCCTAAGCGAGTTGTACATTGTCCGCCATTTCTCCAGGCCGGAGCAGCTGTAGCGGACAAGAACTGCCGACAGTTTCTGACATTTTCAGAGCATGAGATTGTCCTGTTTGTTTGTTGCATGAGCTCTTGAACGCACCGCCCTCTTCTTGAAAGTGGGCCAGGAGCAGCAGCTTATTTGTATTTAAAGGGACACACACAAAAAACCCTTTAAAGTTTTTGAATGGAGTTGTATTTGTAGATTTGTAGAAAATGTATCACATTTTGTGTAAATCGAAACAGAAGCCAATTCATAGACCGATGCAACGTTTACAAGTATTTTTTTATTTTTGTAATTGTTATCATTTTAATCTTAATAATAATTTTATGCATTTTCACATTTATACAGTGTATTTTTCTTCTAAATAGTTAAAACATGCTAAGTACAAGGAACAAGTCATTATAAAGCTGCATATAGATGCACAAATACCTACAATTACTAATGAGATCACAATCGGTAGGTAGATAGACAGGCATAGACAGACAGGTTGGCACCGATAAGGCTTATATATACAGTATGAATCAGAAGACAAATGCAATTTGTAACTAGGAACACAGAGTGAGTCATTCGACACTACTTTTAATTCATAAGATTAAGCAGAATCCTAAAGTCTTTCTACATTTGCACTGCTTGCTGCGAATCTCAAACATAATGGTCGACACAAACCAAAGTGACAAAATGTCCAATTGCACTTCAAAGACAGCAGTGATGAGGAAAGTAATTTGACCACAGCATGTTGTCCCTCTTTTTATATCTTGCAATAGGGAAAAGCTGTCACCAGGAGGGCTGGAAACACGCTAGGCAGAGCTGACTACATTATACTGAAACGCTAAGTACTATAAATCACAAATATGCCATCTGAACAGGAGTGTGGGAGTGTTAATGTGTAAGATGGGCATGCATGTTCAAACGCACACACATACACACCCAGTCTATTTTTCATTTAGCATTTTACCTCTGTCCTACACAAGGGCAAGCTTTCACAGCACTAGCGCCAAGATAAATGCACTTAAAATGAACCTCAGATTTTTGTGTAACCTTACATTATAAGGGAAAAATTGGACAAGACCCGACCTGATAATAATAGCTGGAGTTGAAATTGCTTTAGTTCCATTTGAATAATGGTGCTGCCTAATCTGAACAATTTCTGAGCCCATCCACTGAGAAAATAAAATGCTTATATATATATATATATATATATATATATATATATATATATATATATATATATATATATATATATATATATTAAACTGTGCAGTCATATGTTACTTTATTATTCCATGTATCAGTAAAAAAGCATTGCTATTAAACAATAAGTTAAATTTAATAGAAGGTTTTGGGTTCAAAGCTAAAAAATTAAAGAATTGAAAATTGTCATAATTTCCAAATTATGTCATGTTCCAAATTTTTTGGTCACACTTTAGTTTAGGGTCCAATTCTCACTATTAACTAACCATGACTTTTGCCTCAGTAAAGGGTTAATTCACCCAAAAATTAAAATTCTGTCATTAATTACTCACCCTCATGTCGTTCCACACCCGACACTACTTAAGACATATTTAAAACAGTTAACCTTAATGTTGTGAAGTGACAGGAATACTTTTTGTACGCCAAAAAATAAATACATAAATAAATAAAATAACGACTTTATTCAACAATATTTAGTGATGAGCGATTTCAAAACACTGCTTCATTAAGCTTCGGAGCTTTATTAGTCTTTTGTTATGAATCAGTGGTTCAGAGTGTGTATCAAACGGCCAAAGTCACACCCCCCAGTGGTGAACCATTGAAATTTCGAAACACTTATGATGTAATAAAGCCTTGTTTACTGAAATCATGTGACTTTGGCAGTTTGATACATGCTCTGAACCACTGATTCAAAACAAAAGATTCGTAAAGCTTCGAAGCTTCATGAAGCAGTGTTTTGAAATCGCCCATCACTAGATATTGAATAAAGTTGTTGTTTTGTTTTTGTTTTTTTGTTTGTTTTTTTGTTTGTTTGGTGCACAAAAGGTATTCTCATCGCTTCATGACATATAAGGTTGAACCACTGTAGTCACATTAACTGTTTTAAATATGTCTTTAGTAGCTTTCTGGGCATCTGAAAGTGTTAATTGTCTTGCTGACAATGCAGGCCTCACTGAGCCATCAGATTTTATCAAAAATATCTTAATATTTGTGTTCCGAAGATGAACACAAGGTCTTACGGGTGTGGAACAACATGAGGGTGAGTAATTAATGACAATTTTAATTTTTTGGGTGAACTAACCCTTTAAAAGTTAGTAAGGTAGTTAAGTTTAGGTATTGGTTAGGATTAAGGGATGTAGAATCTGGTCATGCAGAATGAGGCATTGTGCTTTATAAATACTAATAAATATCCTAGTAATATAATAAGCAACTAGTTAATAGTGAGAATTAGACCCTAAACTAAAATTTCACCTTTTTTTTTCCATTCTTTCTCAATTCTAGCAGTGTCTGATTAATGAATCAGCCTATATTTTCAATGAATGATTTGTTCACAAATAGGACCAGTCCAGTTCTATAGTTCCTTCTGATCGTAACAGTTAGGCACATGAAGTCAAGATTATCAGTGAATAACCATTTAAATTTAACTCTAGCACAAAGATCTATTGTTTTGATCATTTATGATAATTTTATGTTGCTTTTCCATACTTAAATGGTTAGTTCACCCAAAAATGAAAATTCTGTCATTAATTACATTAATTACTCATGTCGTTCCACACCCGTAAGACCTTCGTTCATCTTCTGTGCCAAAAAAACAAAATAACGACTTTGTTCAATCTAGTGATAGGCGATTTCATAACACTGCTTCATGAAGATTCAAAGCCTTATGAATCTTTTGTTTTGAATCAGTGGTTCGGAACTGCCACAGTCACGTGATTTCAGTAAACGAGGGTTCGTTCCATCATAAGTGTTTCGAAATTTCAATGGTTCACCACTGGGGGGCGTGACTTTGGCAGTTTGATACACACTCTGAACCACTGATTCGAAACAAAAAATTTGTAAAGCTTTGAAGCTTCATGAAGCAATGTTTTGAAATCGCCCATCACTAAATATTGTTGAATAAAGTCGTTTGAATAAAGTATTCTCGTTGCTTCATAACATTAAGGCTGAACCAATGTAGTCACATGAACTGTTTTAAATATGTCTTTAGTAGCTTTCTGGGCATCTGAAAGTGTTAATTATCTTGCTGGCAATGCAGGCCTCACTGAGCCATCGGATTTGATCAAAAAATATCTTAATTTGTGTTCCGAAGATGAACGAAGGTCTTAAGGTTGGGGAAAGACATGAGGGTGAGTAACTAATGACAGAATTTTTATTTTTGGGTGAACTAACCCTTTCATTTTTCCATAATTTGAAGCAAGCTTTAGTTCATTGTAACTGTACTAAAAAGAGCAACCAGCATATTCTTCAAAATATCTTTTTGTGTGTGTGTTACGCAAAAGAAAAGTCATTCAGATTTGGAATGACATAAAGGTGAGTAAATTATGACAGAATTTAAATATTTAGATGGACTAGCTTTTAAGCTCATTCAAAACCAATTGTGACAGAAAATATTTTAGACTAACCTTGATTATAATTATGAACATCTGGTTGTCTGTTGCTGGTGCAACTCCTGCGAGTGGAGTTTGCTCCCTGTGAACAATACTTAGTGAACAGTTGCATCATTTTATAAATGCATTTGTTGTAAACATGATTTTTGTTTACACAAATTGAGTGATGACTATTTTCAGTGGAGACCAACAGTATCTGTGGCACAGAGCTTAAGCTGTATTGAACCTGGACTATTGTTTTAATGTCATGCTTCAGCGGAGCTGCATAAATGGTTTTGACTTCCTAGTTATCCACTGAGACACCGTCCTCATCCCTGAGACAAAAAAAGCTTACCTAAATTTCCCTCTGTCATTAAAAAATTATGAAATACTTTAGCAAGTTAAGATGAAGTCTTCAGTTCCAGTCACAAATGAGTCAATGTTCCTGAAGCCAAAAAAAAAAAAAAAAAAAAGTCTACCGGGATGAATAATACCTATCCAATAAACCTCTCAAAAAGAAAGCAGAATAAAAACGGGGATTTTTTTAAAACACTGCCAGTAGTTATACATATTCCACTGGGCCTCAAACTGTGCAATTAATATTTAGATGATTAGTTAAAGAAAAATAATAACCCGTGATCCGTCGGCCCTGTTGGACTCTGGCTGCAAAGCTTGTATTCTTAAAGAATATTAATTAATTAGACAATAAACCAAAGAGCTTTTACTTTTCTCCACAGAACTTGTAAAAAAAAAAAAAAAACACGCTGGAGCCTTGAGCCATCAGAGAGCCTTTCAGATGAAAAATAATTGGATGAATTTACCATCATAATTTTCTCAGTAATGCTTTTCAGTTGGAAGGTTTCTAAACATGTCTTAGATTGAACCGATTTCTGTTCTTACAAAAAAAAAAAAATTATTACCGGCCAGTGTTCTCACGTCAATAATCAGTCAGGCTTTGTCCAAATGTTTGTGGATAATCGACGTAATTGGAAACGCTTGTGATGTAACATCAAGGCCAGATTTCAGATGGACGAAGGCTCTGTTCTGATACACTTTAATTGTATACAGTGGAGTGGTGTGTTTTAGATTCTATTCTGTTGGGATTACTGAGACACTGGCCTCCCGAATGACCTCTCTGCTAACAATCTCCTCTCTCTGCTTTCTGCCATCAGACGAAGGTGTGTGCGTCTTTGCGTGTGAGAGAGATGGAGTGTGTGTGAATGTGTATTGCGACAGCAGTCTCTCTAGCAGTCTCTCTTCTATAATGAAGGGTGTGTGTGTGTGTGTGTTGCAGCAGCTGTCATATTGTTGGGTGTAATTGGGACCCATTGCACCATTAAGAGGGTTATGATCATTTGTGATGGTATGTAGCAACTGTCTACTTTTGACCTAGCAGACCATTGCAGATGTAGAGCAGAACAGAGGGTTAATGACATTACACACACACACACACACACACACACACACATTACATTTTGGTTCCTTGTTCTCCATTCCTGCGCTGGTACAGGAATGATGCAGTATTCATGACACCAGCTTTTCTCTCTGAGCTGTGGATTACATTGTGCTGTAGCTTATTTTTAAAAGAACTGCATATCTAGTTATATTTGAAGATGTTTCTTTATAAAATAAGTAACATAGGCCATGTAAATGCAATCTAAAACCAAAACAAATATCTGTGGCATCCCCTTAAGGATTAACACTTAGAATTGATATTCGCCTTTCCAACTTTTTTCCTTAAGCCTTTTTCATCCATCCCTATACATTGCCAAAATAAGCTGTTCAAACAAAATTTCACAAAGAATTCTTAAAAAAAAAAAGTTTTTGTCTTGAGTGAACTTAAAATGTCAAATTGCCACTACTTAAACACTGCCATCAATGTAACAATGTACCTATTTATATTAGATTTCTGTGTGTTGCATTAACTTAATGTGTTCTACACATTCTTCTCTTCATTTAAGTTTTTTTGGTAATACTTTACAATAAGGTCTCATTTGTTTTAATTCATGTATTATTTCATATATTAATACATGAGTAATACATTTTTTTTTACCATATTTATTAATCTTTGTTTATGTTAGTTAAAAAAATCCAGCTGTTCATTGTTATCAACAAAATATAATATGTAATTTAAGATGTATCTCAGTGAAATATAAAAAAATATGTAAACCAAAAACAAATATCTGTGGCATTTTCTCAAGGATTAACACTTCTTTCAAACTCATGTCTTTTTTTATAAGCTTTTTTTATCTACTCTTCAAAAAGTGAGGGTTTTGTACAACATTATGCGAAGTGAAATTCTTAAATTTTAGGTAAATGTCTTGAGTGAACTTGAAATGTCAAATTTCCATTACTTAAAAACTGACATCAATGTAACAATTATCTATTTGGATTAACTAAATCCATGTTTCCACCAAAATTACCCGGAACAATTTGTCCCAGGAACTTTTTTTCCCCCAGACCTATTGCTAGCTGCATTTCCATAGAGGTCTAAAGTACCGTGAAGATAGTCGGGTGACGTAGGACTGCGCGTGACTTTCCAGTTCCCGCTGGATTTTGTCCTCTGCATATAAGCGCCGTCAGTCCATCAGTTATATTTTTTAAACTGCATTGTTGATACGAATAGCAAACAACTCTTACTGCACACAGCTCAACAGACTTTAAAAAACCATGGTTGAAATAAAATGCTGCGTGGAGTCAACAAATCAAAATGCTGCGTGAACTCAACAAATCAGCATGTTTAGCACCCAAGTCCCACCCCTGGAAGTTCCGGAACTTTGAAAAAGTACTAACTAGCGAGCAGGTACTCTCTGAGGGGGGATTTTTTCTCTGAACTTTCATTTAGACCCTGGTTCCTGCAGTTGAAACACAGAGTAACCACCCCAAAGTTCCTAGTTCCTGGGGAAAGTTCCTGCGTTGGAAACGCGGCTTAAGATTTCTTTTGTTGTATTAACTTAATGTGTGCTATGCATGATTTTTTTTTTTTTTTTTTTTTGATGGATTTTAAATGATGTTTTATTAACAAAGTTCAGGAGGAACAGGTTCAGATAATTAACCTAATTAGCACAAGTGGAGAGCATTCAGTTAATCAACTCAACCAATGACAAGAGGTATAAATACAGCAGACTTACCTCTGTTCGTTTGACAGTTTATCAGCATCCCTCCTCCACCCCATTTCCTCACTTCTAGTTCCATCTATTCTTACCACAACCGGGGGGAGTACTCAAAATTCCGAACTTGGAGCCCTACCCCCAGATAGCACGCCAAATACGAATAACTTTACTCCATTAAATTATATGTAAATGTGAATTTGTGAATTATTTTTCATCCCTTGTTTATGTAAGAAATATGTCATGAAGAGCAAAGTGCCTGTTGTTTTAAACTTTCAAAATATCATAAGGGGGCGGTTTCCTGGACAGAGATTAAGCCTAGTCCTAGAATAAAATCGCCCTTTAAACCAGATTAACAGAAATCTGCTTTCTCTGTCATAGTTTAAAATAGTCCTAGACTTAGTCTAGTCCAGAGTTTAATAAGCTGATTTCCTGAAGGAAGACTAGAGCTACTCCAGGACTAAATTGAGGCTTAAATTAAACCTACCAGGAGGCAGGTTTAACTTCAGATTAACGTTGTGTTTCAAATGTGATTGCATTATGTAAAATTGACTTGAAATGGTTACTAGAACTCACCTGATGTTTTCATTTTGAAATAACATGTTTCAGTCAAGAAACCCAATCAAATAAGACTTTCACTTCCCATCATGCTTTGCACCGGGCTGAATTGGGAGATTAAATGTTGAAAAAGTGTTATTATATGCATTTTTTAGAAAGAGGAGAATATGGAGAGACGTTTTACTGTTTAATGTTCTATTATGTAAAAGTTTTTGATATGTTAGTGTTTTTTGGAGATTACCGTTATGTATAGTTATGTTTAGTTTGTTGCTATGTAAAGACAAAACAAAAGCATTAATAATCATGGGATTACTATATATAGAATTCATCTTTTTAAATAGAATTCATTACAAACAGATTTCCAGGCATTTCTCTTTTTTTCACAGCTGATGTATTTTGCTTGTTTTAAAAGCACTCTTGTTTTTTTTTGTTTGTTTTTTGTTTTTTTGGATTGCAGTCTTTTTCTGCTGCAAGCTTTTCTTGGTTCATTCCATGTTTTACAGGCAACATCTCTCATGCTAATTCAGATTAGCAGAGTTGGTTTTAAATTAATCTAGTCTATTTTAAGTCTGGACTCCATAGTCCAGGTTTTAGTAATCTGTACTTAATCTGTGTTTCAGAAAGCCATTTTTTAAGCCACGATTAACTATTCTAGATTAAGGCCTATCCTGGCTTAATTTAAACCCTGTCTGGGAAACCGCCCCAAGATGTCTCACACAGACCTCAAGACTTACATTAAACACAAGTTGAAAAGGTAATAATCAAATTATCATTTTAAGTAGATGAACAAACTCATCTCCAGGCAAGACAATATGCTGCTAAATGCGACTACAAAATCAACAACAATGTAAATAAAGCCAGTAAATGGTCAAACAATTCATCCGTATTAATTATTCATGCCACAGTGCATGCTGGGAAGAGGTGAATGTGACTGAACCAAGGTCAAATTAAATTTATTACAAGCAACATGTAATCGCAATATTGCATTATATTATAGCAGATGTTTTACCAGTGCCCGGTTTGTTTTGGAGAGCTCCCCCCATCTGCTTAGGATTGTGTCTAGTAAAGAGTTTGCTACATGTGTACATTTTTGAGGTACCATTATCCAATCAGTGTTGTCATGATGTTGTTTTTCCTAATGATAATGATAACTTTCTCCAGGTATTCTAAGACATGATCAATAAGTTAAGGCAACATATGTTTTTACATTACTGAAACTCATCAAAATAATTTAACAAATGTTAATTTCATTTAAGTTATTCAAGATTCAACTTGAATTTAATGACTTATATTTTAATGCAGTAAAGTAGAAGTAGTTAGAAATTTTTACAGTGTTTGGACTGACCTAGAAAATATTTTTTCTTTTCTTTTCAGTGTAAAACTATGTGAACTCAAAAACATCCATTAATCTAACTCACCTTCAGTGCTTGTTACAAATCAGAGTATATCATAGAAAAAAACTGCTTTAAGTAATGCAAAAGATGCATTACTTCTATTCTTGAAAGTTTGAAATAGTAAATACACTCAAGTAAATAATCAAATAAATCTTTTCTTGTTTTTTTTCCATCATTGTTTATTTGATCCGAGACATTTTCTATACTGTGTGCTGTGTAACTCCACCACACTCTGTGTCCAAAAATTCACTTCTCCTTCATTTATCTCCTTCATTAATCATTCCTCTTTATTGGATTCTCTCTCGTCCCCTCTCTTTTTAAACTAAATAATCCCAACCACTTCACACAAACAATTTAATCTGCGACTGGGTGAGAATTGTGTTTGTCATGCCAAAGGCACAGTCATCCCTCATTTTCCAATCGGTCGTGGTGCTCATAATGAATGTTCCTGAGCTGGACCAACTGCTCGTAAATTAACACACGGCTCTCTGTTGCTCGCAGCATTACTGCAACACTTTTGGTAGCATACAGTGAGACGTCACTGTGGAAACGGCAAACGGCACATGAAGCATTAGGAGGGCTTTGGTGTGGAGGGGTCGGGGGTGGTATGAGAGAATCTAAGTGCTATAAGCTAAGACGCCACTGCACTGGAAAATGGCATGTGAAACAGCCCCCAGAAACAGCTAAGAGCTTGTGAAGGAAAGGGGTGATCTTAGGGGACTGGGAGCAAGCACATTTCCTAAATGTGAGGATTTAGGACCTGCGAGGTGTGGTTGGCCTGGCACTGAACTCTGTGTAACCTGGTTTTTACCTCATACGTGTCACCTGAATAAGATTAGAGAACTGGAATTTGTAAATGGCATTATGTCCGGCTCACAGCTGTCTTCCCTGGAAGAGATAATTTAAAAGGGAATGGCTGGTCTTTATTGATTGAATATCTGAGAATGCACTTGTGGCTTTCTCTCCATGGAGATCCTCAGAGGCAATGATTTCCCTTAAAGTTGACAGTCACGGAAATCTTTAGTCACTAGATTGGGTTCATAAGTCAATTCGTTTGTCATTTACTGTAGGTAGAAAGAGACAAATCCATTGTCCAAAGCCTTGAAATTAGAGACAAATCATTGGACTGTTTGGTAGCTTAACACTTGGTAGTGTGTCTGTGCATTAGTTATTCTCTTTCTTCTTCTTGGTCAAGTTTCTGCTCAAGTGCAAATGTCACGTGGCAGCCGTGGAATGGTGACAGAAATGTAGTCGATGGAATTCCTGAAATTTGCATGGCCCTTTTTTGTCCTTGAATGCATAAGTGTTATATTAAACCACGGTTAACATCAGATATAAATTCTTAATCTCTGCATGGACAATTTTAAAATGTACAATTTATTATAATATAATATAATATAATATAATATAATATAATATAATATAATATAATATAATATAATATAATATAATATAATATTGTTTTGTTATATTTGTTGTGCTCTTGTACAGGTATTTTAGCTACTGCCTCTCTAAGAAAACCCCCCTGCATCATTGTGTTCTGCAGGTGTGGACTTGCACCAGGACAAGGTCACTTTTTGATTTTATTCAATACCGTTCACATTCTCTTTCTACTCAAGACAATAGTAGTGGCCCAACCTGGCCCGAGGGACACAGCTTGCGTTCATTACAAGTTTATTGCAGCTGATTTTTTTCTCCTCTGCTCATTTGGCCTGCTGGCAAATCTTCTCTGTCCATCCATCCATCCGTCCAAGTGCCCTGCGGGGATGGTCATTAAGGACATCACAATGTCCATCTCTAAGACGCCTGTCTTCATCAGATGCTGGGTGGTTATGTTCTTCTTCTGCCCGAGGGGACACGCGGTGGGAAAAGCATCTCGTCGCCTGACTCTTGACACTTGTGTTTCTTAATGAGGTTTAAGAGTGACTGTCCCTGTGACAGCATTTGGCCGGAGTCTGTTATGCCTGTGGTGATCTTAGCCAGAGTGATGGTTTTATGTCCTGCATCACAGTTTCAAATCACAGTAATTTATGTTTTTTAATCTCCAGGTCTGTGACTCAATCACTTTGATCATTCTGGAATATTTCCTTTGAAATGCAAGATTTTTCCAAGGATGGGTAGATAGATGGGTAGATATAGATGAATATGTCCTATAGGTGGACAGACAGGCAGACAGGTAGATAGATATGTCCGCCATATTGGTTCAAGAGCAAGCTGACTGTCTCAGCTGTCTTTAAATCTCGGCTGTTTTTACCATCAGAGGCTGTGCAATGTTGATCGATGGATGGATGGATGGATGGATGGATGGTTAAATGGATGAATACTAGATGGGTGTCTTTAAGTACTTTCATCTATTGTATATCAAAGGTTCATTGCTTGCAAATATTATGATTTATATTGCTTTTTCTCTCATAAGCTTGACACACTGTGTGGATTAGAAAAAAATGTGTTTTGAACAAATATTCATCAGCCTGATAATGACACATAAACAGAGAATATGTTAAACTTGGGTTTTGTAAATACTGCCCTGTCTTACCAACAAAGAGGAATTTTGTTCTTGTCAGCAACAAATAGTAATATCAAAGGCCTGAGCTCTCTTGAGTGTAATGAGATTGATTTTCAAAGGGATGCATATATCAATCTATTAAAATCACCTGACCATAGCAAATATGCTCCTCACTTACCTTTTATCTCAAGAGCTTTCTCCAGGAAAACCAAGAGGCACTACTTGGTATTTAAATACTCTGAAAGCTTCATGCAAGTTCTCAATTACCATCAACCTGTATGCTGCTGATAAGCCACTGAACTCAGAGATTTCCTCATCTTCATACTTTTCCATTTCAACACAGTTTGACACTTCAAACATACTTACTCATCAAAGTTTCATTACAGCTCTTCGGTGATGGTCATGCGTGAACATGCTACTTCATATTTACATAATTATTTTTTTTGCATAGAGGCAGAGGAAAAAAAGAATAATTCTGATACAAAGCTCCAGGCCCATAATTAAGTTTATATGGGATAGTTTTTAAAAATGTATTATAAACACATGACTAAAAAACGAAAGGATTTTTCTGTGTCTTCTGACATGTAGAGCTGGGAGACAAGATGTTTATGTGTATTATATTTTAACCACTGCATGCATGATACAACATTTCAAGGCATCAATTTATGTCTAGGTCCAAAATTTCCAATAAAATCTGTCTTTTACATTTAAAGTGCTTTTAAAAAGCTGCTTTTTTTGGTTTGGAGAAATCTATACTGTGCTTCTACCTCCACCTGATGTGTTTTCGTGAGTTCCAGGAGGTTTTTCTGTGCAGTTAATTGACTTTAATAAGGTATAACTCCTTGAATTGATCACACACTCTCTGAAACACTTCATGTCTTTCTTGCTAGCCTTCAACATCCACCCTGCTGCGTAACTCCACCACACTGCCTGTGTCCCAAAATCACCTCTGAATGCTTCTCCTCCATTTATCTCCTTCATTAATCATTTCTCTTTATTGGATTTTCCCTCATTTTCTCACTTTTTAAACTAAATAATCCCAACCACTTCACACAAAGTACTTGTGGCTGGATAAAAACTGTGTCTGCCAGCTCAAGAATACAGTTATGCATTTTCTGCTCAGTTTACTGTTTATCTTCATATAGTGCAACAGGCTTGTGTGTGTTAAAACCTAATTATGTATAGAACTTCACTTTGAATGTGTGAGCATAAAGTTGTACACTTTTTTGCCTGCTGAAATAATGTCTCAGATTACGTATGCAACCCTGGTTCCCTGAGTAGGGAACGAGACGCTACGTCATGATGCATTGGGAACATTCTGCGTGATTACGTCGTTGAAGCACTCTTGTATCTAACCAATCATGTAGCGAGACGTCAGAGGCGGGTGACATTACGGACCAGGAAACTATAAAGCATACCGGGATTCAGAGAACGCTAGCTTCTGAAATAAGTCTGAAGTAAGTGCTCGCAAGTATGCTGGGGGTACGGCAAGGCGACCCAGCGTCTCGTTCCCTACTCAGAGAACCAGGGTTACATACGTAACCTGAGACATTCCCTTTCGTGGGAACTGTCGACGCTGCATCATGACGCATTGGAAACACGATCCCAACTACGCCGTAACGGACATGACCATCCAGCTGCATCACATATATCATTGATGGAAATTCATAGAATGGGTGCGGATAGCTAATGGAGATGGCTGACTGGCCGCTTCATATGCAAGTGAGATGGCCTCAACCACCCACTTGCTCATCCTCTGCTTAGATGCTGGGCCCCCTTTCCTAGGGGACCCATAACAGACTAATAGTTGATCTGACCTACGCCACAGGGCAGCTCTGTGGACATAAGCATCCAAAGCCCTCACTGGGCAGAGCAGATTGAGTTCTTCCTGATCCGAAGATTCAAATGGAGGAGGATAAAAGGCCTGTAGTACATTCGGGCCTGGGACGTTGGTGGGGACCTTAGGCACATAGCCTGGTCTAGTGTGTAGGAATGCCTTTACCATTCCTGGTGCAAATTCAAGATAAGAAGGAGCAACTGAAAGTGCTTGCAAATCTCCTATCCTCTTCAGAGAAGTGATAGCTAGTAGAAAGAGTGAGGAACTTTTCTGGAACCTCCTTTAGTGGTTCGAAGGGAGCCTCGGCTAACCCTTCCAATACCACGGCCAGGTCCCAGGCCGGAGTTCTTGTATGCACTGGAGGCCTCAACCTCAGTGTACCACGGAGGAAGCGTGTAACGAGGGGGTCTCGACCTACCGAGGAATCTCAGCATGATAGGCTGAGATAGCCGCAACATAAACCTTCAAAGTTGAAGGAGATAAACCATCCGAGAATTTTTCTTGGAGAAATTGTAGCACGAAGCTAATAGGAGAATGGACAGGGTCCATGTTATGTTGTCTACACCAAGTAGCAAATAGATTCCATTTATATGAGTACAGCTTCCTCGTGGAGGGAGCTCTTGAGTTAAGGATGGTCTCCACAACCTCAGTTGGGAGACCAGCATCTATGAACCTGGCCCCCTCAGAGGCCAGGCCCATAGCTTCCATAGTTCTGGGCAAGGATGTATTATTGTGCCGCTTGAGACAGGAGGTCCTGCCTGAGAGGAAGCTCCATTGGGGAGCCGTCTAAGAGGGACACTAGGTCCGAAAACCATATTCTGGTTGGCCAGTACGGGGCTACCAGTATTAGGTTGGCCCCTTCCTGGCGTACCTTCTCCAGAACTCCTGGGAGCAGAGCGAAAGGGGGAAATGCATACAGACGTAGCCTCGGCCATGTCTGCACCATGGCATCCAGACCCAGAGGTGCTGGATGTGTTAGGGAGTACCACTGTGGACACTGGGTTGACTCTCCCGAAGCAAACAGGTCGACTTCCGCTTGACCGAAATTTTTCCATATGAGCTCCACCACCTCCGGGTGGAGTCTCCACTCCCCAGGCCTCGGCCCCTGCTTCGACAGGGCGTCTGCTCCCACATTTTGATACCCTGGGATGTAAGCTGCTCTCAGAGAGAGAAGCTTCCCTGGGACCACAGGAGGATCCGACGGGCCAAGTAATAAAGTTGCCGAAACCGCAGACCCCCCTGATGGTTTATATATGAGACCACCGACATGTTGTCCGTACGGACCAACACATGGTGGTCCCTCAGGTCTGGGAGGAAGTATTTTAGTGCAAGAAATACCGCCATCATTTCCAGCCGATTTATGTGCCAGGAACGCTGATGGTCCTCCCATATACCCTGAGTTGAGCAACCACTCATGATCGCCCCCCGTGAGGGAAGCATCTCGGAAGCACGGGTCCCTGAGACAGGAACCAGGGATTTTTCCACATCGCCGCATGACTTTGATCATGCGAAAAGGATTTCCCCTTGGAGAAAACCCCCTGGTCCTGAGCCACCACTGTAAGGTTCTCATGTGCAGAAGGCCAAAAGGTATCATGTTGGACGCAGCTGCCATCAGACCCAACAGTTTCTGGAACTGTTTTACAGTGAGTAACTTCACCCCTTTCACAGCTGCGAGAATGGAACTCACACGAGCAGGAGACAGATGTGCCTGCATCGTGGTTGAGTCCCAAACTGCACCTAGATAATTGGTAGTCTGAGCCGGAACTAGCACACTCTTTTTGGCATTGAGCCTCAGCCCAAGCATTTTCATGTGGGACAGAACAGCATCTTGATGCTGGACTGCCAGTTGCTCTGATTGAGCCAGGATCAACCAATCGTCGATATAATTCAGTACGCGGATGCCCTGGAGTCTCAACGGAGCCAGAGCTGTATCCATGCACTTTGTGAATGTGCGGGGTGATAATGATAGGCCGAAAGGAAGAACCCTGTATTGGTAAGCTTCGCCCCCGAAAGCAAACCTCAGGAACTTCCTGTGATGAGGATGGATGGACACATGAAAGTACGCATCTTTCAGGTCTATCGCCACAAACCAGTCCTCAGACTTGATCTGTGGGATAATCTGTTTGAGTGTAATCATCTTGAATTTGAGCTTTTGTATGGAGCGATTTAGCACACGTAAATCTATGATAGGATGTAGTCCTCCATCCTTCTTTGGAACAATGAAGTAACGGCTGTAAATGCCTGACAGCTTGCTAGGAGGAGGAACCGTTTCTATAGCTCCTTTTTGCAAGAGCGTCATAACCTCTTGTTCCATAACCAGAGACTGCTCATGGGTCACCACTGTGGGAAGCACCCCGTTGAATCTGGGCGGGCAAGACCCGAACTGAATTCTGTAACTCTCGAGACTGGCCTCTGGTGTTTTTTGAGCACTTGATTCGACGTTCTGAAGCGGCGCACCAGCAGAAGACAGACGAACCAAGTGATGACCGGCCCTCCTCGGAGGGTCAGTGGAGACCGCTGCACCCTGACGCACACTGGGTGGCAGGGTTAGCTTAACCCTCTGGAGTCTGAGGCTGATTTGGGGCCTGGAGAAGTTTTGACATGCTCTGACATTTGTGCTTTTTTCAGTTGTTCATAAACATATAAATGACAAAAGTGTCATTACACTGTATTCAGCACAAACTAGGCTACAATAATATGTGAGGAACATGTATGTACATGTTTGTGTTTTTGAAGGAATAATGTTTATGCGTGGTTACTGAAAAACAAAAAACTTAAGTCACTGAAATAAGGCCAAAATAAGTATATTAAATCTGTGTTCACAAGACTTTTGGGTATTGGAGGTTGTAGACTAGAGTTTTTGCTTCAAAATTATGTAAAAATTATGCTGCCTACTCCTTCATATAAAACAATATATTGATTTAGTTTTTGTAAGACACTTTTTGCCAAGAAACACAGTATGCATGGAGGCGTGAATCACCACTGAAAAATGGGCCATTCTCACCTGAGAAGACAAAAGAATTGGATAGTAATGAGCTGAAATGACTTGCATATTAATGAGGCATTTCAGTCAGGTAGGCTGTGAAAAAAACCTTCTGTGATGTCTCAAGCTCATCATGATATATGAAACATACAGAAAAATATTATTACAATATAAAGTAATGGTTTTATATTATACTTTAAAATATAATGTATTTCTGTGATGCAAAGAGTCTGAATATAGGCTTTTAGTTTAAAAGCATGCACATTTGGAGAAATATTGGATTCTCATATGCTTATGTCAATACTTCTATACAGAGAAGTTATATTTATTTAATATTCATTGTCATTACTATGAGCGCTGGTGTTTTCAATTCATCCTTGAAGTCGGAGGGCGCTCTCTGTGCATTTTTAGTCCACAAATTCATCTAAAAGAAGAAGAGGCTATTCCATGAATGGAGTTTCTAATTCATACTGCAGCCGGAGGGCGCTAAAGAAACAAAAACTCATCTAAAATTCATCTGTAGAAGAAAAGAAAACAGGAACTAACTGCATGTCTTCTAGAGCTCCCTAACCATGGCTTTTACATCCAGATAAACACTTTTCAAGACAATAAATACACGATTGAGACGATGAATGCATGTATTGCCTCTGAATTTGCGTCTGAATAGCGCTCCCTCCGTGGGCGTGGCCGCATTAGCAGATAATGAGCTGAATCACGGACTTCTGACATGGCTCTCTTTTCATACAGATTACATAAACACAGAAGGTTTGTTTTCGATTTGACTTACATGATTTAAAACCTGACATCTTAACGTTTTTTTAGACATAAGTTTAACTTTTCTGTGATTAGTATTCACTAAGTTACAGTTCATTTTCTGAGAACTATCAGATTGGACTTCGTTCAGAGGGAGAGGAGAAATCACGCATCATGTTAGTTTTCTTTATTTTACAAAAAGCACAACATTGTGTTTTTACTCTGAGTGTATACAAATAAAAGAAGATATTCTATAGTTTCAATTGATATATTACTTATGTCTCTATGACAAGAAATGACGGAGTATTTTAAGTCTGTTTTGCTGCAATGTGAAAAAAAACCTGCAAAACGCGCCGGCGCGTTTTCAGACCTCAGAGTGTTAACGGCCCCCTGAGGGTGGCGAAGGGGGACGGGTGCCAGATATTTTAACACAGGACCCCCTCCGGAGGGGACTGCCCTCATGGGTCCTGGCCCACAGATGTCAGGACCGCTTTGAAGCCTTCTTGGCGATAATGATGGTCCGCAGATCCATCTTACCCCTCGAAAGCTTCGCCTGTTTGGACCGCCCCGGTCCCCAGGCTTTCTGCGGGGGAGTATGGGTGGCCACACTAACTTTCTGTTGCGCTCTGTGGTGCGCGGAGGAGCTCGTGGACGGCTGAGGGTGCTCCCGCTCAGCAGCCTCAGGGGGAATTTTTGAACAGCGTGGGAGGAACCTCTGGAATGCCGCAGATTGTTTCTTAGTCTCCTGGAACCTTTCGACAACTGATGTTACAGCGTCACTGAAAAGGCCCACAGGAGACAGCGGCGCATCCATAAGGGCAGTTTTGTCTCTGTCCCTTATGTCCAAGAGGTTCAGCCACAAGTGCCTCTCCATGGCCACCAAGGCTGCCATAGAACAGCCTACTGATTTAGCCGTCTCTTTGGTGGCAAGGAGAGCCAGGTCTGTTGCTTTTCTAAGCTCCTGGGTGCACTCAAATGTGGCCTCCCCGCTTTCATCGATTTCCCCCAGCAGGTCAGCTTGATATGCTTGTAGCAGTGACATTGTGTGTAAACATGCTGCTGCCTGACCTGCTGCCGCATAAGCCTTGCCCACCAAGCCCGATGTTGTCTTTAGGGGCTTAGTGGGCAGCGGGGTTTTTAGGGACGATGCAGACTCGGGCGAGAGACAGCTCGCGAGCGTCTCTTCTACCCGAGGAATCGCCCCATAGCCATGCTGTTTCAGCCCCGCTATATTGCTGTAGACCGAAGTCTGGGGGCTGAAAACTCTATATTGGACAGGCCTTCTCCACGATCACAACACCTCGGTGTGGAGATCGGGGAAGAAAGGCAAACCCCGACGCTGGGGTAGTGACTGTGCGGGGAGAAACCGTTCATCAAGTTTACTTTTTGGTTTCATTTCTCCCCTCTCTGCGGGCCAATCGATTTTTAATTTAGCCACAGCCCTGGTCACTACCTCCCAAGAGCTCCTCATATGCTGGGGAAGAGGATGGCGGGTCCTCCTCCCCAGTCTCGACGCTCACCACATCGGCCTCCTCGGAGGAAGAGAGGTGAAGCGCCGGTGTCTCTATCCGGTGGGAAGAAACCCCAGAGCGTGCTTCCACCACCAGAGGAGAGACACTGGATCTGGAAGGTGAGGGCTGAGATAAGGCTGGGCCTGTCTCTAACCCCTCTGCCACATCCATTTGTGAACCCCACGAACGAAGTCTGCGCTGTGCCTCGGCAGCAGCGGGACCCTGATCCGCGGGGAACACCAGCCGCGGCACCCTCTTTGTCAAAGAGTGTCTGGCGTGATTTTAATGTTCTGAGGGTGAGCTTATCGCAATGCACACAGACAGCCCCCTCAAGAGCTGCCTGTGCGTGCTCAACCCCCAGACAAACAACACACATCTTGTCTTTCTATCTAATAGCAGATGGTAGACAAACAACACCAAATAAGACACACAAGATAACATAGAGCGCTTTCTGAAGACAACAGAAGCTAGCGTTCTCTGAATCCCGGTATGCTTTATAGTTTCCTGGTCCTTGACGTCACCCTCCTCTGACGTCTCGCTACGTGATTGGTTAGATACAAGAGTGCTTCAACAACGTAATCACGCAGAAGGTTCCCAATGCGTCATGACGCAGCGTCGACAGTTCCCACGAAAGGGAAACTCCTTTTCCTATGACTTTTCTATTCTGGGGTTAAAAAACAGAAATCCACTGTAGATTATTTCTAAGTCTATGGAAATATTGTTTGTTCATGTTTCAAATGGAATTTTTACAGTATTGTTTTTAAAAACATGGTAAATTTTGTATAAACCCACACAAGAAGTCTTGGGAAAACAAGGAGACTTGAAGAGTGACCTTTCAAAGTGCATTTAAATTTTAACTGCTTATGATTTCGTTTGATCAAGTTTAGCCATGCTTAGATTATGAAGTCCAACATGAAATTTATTTCCGATAATGTTCAAATATGTTTCATATTTGTATTATTGAGTCTCTTAAATTGTCGGGTGTATATTTAATTTTCATTGTTAATGTGTTTAAATAAAGTTAAAATCTCAGGTTACGTATGTAACCCGGTTCCCTGAGAAGGGAATGAGATGCTGCGTCATGGCATTGACGGTATGGGAATGTCAGTAGCAACGCTGCCACACTGAGGGAAGATGCCTGCCTATCAAGGCTGTGAAACACTGACGCAGACATTTGTTGAGCATAAAGACTGGATCAGAATGACCTGTGATCCTGGGGTTGAATCCATGTCCAGACTTTAAAATCTTATGAACATGTGTGGAGAGGACCAGCGTGCCAGAGCACAAAAATCTTGAGAGACTAAGAGATGTGGGGCAGAAGTCGCCAATGCTGCCGCAAAGTCTGACAGTGTAATCTTTTTTTTTCTGATGGTATCAGTCTGTTTGAGGCCCTGAAACAGAGAACTGACAGGAACCGCCCGAACTAACCGAAGGGAGGATTCGTTCTTGAGCGAAGATGGGGCGAAGTGGCCCTTCGGACACCTCCAACTCTCAAATCACCAAGCGTGGCGGGATAAGTAGAGATGCCCCGCTTAGAACCCAAAAGAAAATCTGGCACACAATGTTGAGGTGTGCCCAGATTCCTCCCGGGAGGGAACGGTCACAGGGATTTTGGATAATGCCTTGGAAGATGCTATACTCTGGGTGGAGTGAGCTCTGACACCTAGAGGTGAAGCCATTCCAAGCACCTCATAGACCAGAAAAATTGCATCTGTTATCCAAAGCGAAGTGTGATAGTTGACCGAATACCCCTTGCTGCAACCTCCAAGCAGACCAATAGTTAACGGTGGACATAAATCCTAAGTGTGCGAATAGGTGAAGCCTTTCTTGCGCCAGTGATACATGCAGTGAAGGAACAAGGCCTGAATTATGACCAAATGAGCCGTCACAGAACTGTGTCAGGTGTGACCACATCTAACTCCTCGGAGCCAGATGCAGAAAGCATTGGATAATCATTCAGATCGGAAGAATTTGCAGAGCAAGCTTCTAAATCCGAAAAAATGGATTATCAGAGTCTGTGGATATAGCAAGAGAAAGGGGGACTACCGAAATACGAAGCACAAACACCTTACTCTGATCGCTCGAAAAGAGAGCCAGACAAGAGCGAACTTTCCTCTACTGTAAAACACTCACAAAGAGGACAGTCAGCCTTTTCAAGTGCTGACTGAGTGTGCTCCGCTCCCAAACACATAACACGCCGATCATGTCTCCTAATCTTAGCATTTCTGCTATAAGCAGCTCTCTGAAGACAAAGAAGCTGGGGATTCCCTGACGTAGCCACGTGATACAACATTTCAACATTCCTTTTATGGTTATGCTTCGCCACCTGACCTCACGTCAGCTATTCATGATTGGTGTGTTTTCACACATGCTTCAGAAACCAGTCACGCTGAAGGGAAGGAACACTTTTTTTTTTCCATCATGGCTTTTTTTGAGAAAAGTATTATTTTTCCTTTGTGTTGTATTCTGTGCTTAATAATGTACTGTTGCAGAAACTGGCCCACCTTAAAAGTATTCTGACCAATTCTACCTTAGCAACTGTTGCCATGCTCCATATTTAGACAAGTTTTTTTTTCTAACATATGTCTTTGGAAATCGGATATGTTGGCATAGTTTTAAAATAAATGTTACTAAAGTTTGTTTGCACATTTTTATTTGATATTCATTTGATAAATGTTATACTGAGAATTTGGAAATGTCTCAATTGTAATTGGCAGCATGCAGTTTTTTTTTTTATCATGTTACTCCATAATCTAATATTTAACAGCAGATAAAATAAACTTTACAATGTCAAACTTAATTACAGCCCACATAATAATATCCAATCATTTTCTTAGAATTTTATGAGCACATTTTTCCTGTAAATCACACTGCACATGAAAATCTACACTTCATTCCAACAGTATGGGATGCTCTATGCTTAGTGAATGGCTGGAGGGCTGATCTTAGTTAAGGGTAAATGGTCTTGACTGAATGTTGACATGCTGAATTTAGGAAACAATGAGCATTTTGTGCATTTTGAGCACATTTTCCTTGTGGATGTGAATATACTGTATGCTACACACACACATTCCAGTTTCGTTTGCAGGTGACGTGACTGAAGTGGAGAATAACTGAGATTCCCTCCTCTGTTGTGCCCTTAAGCGAGGCACTTAACCGTGGGCTGCTCCAGGCCCTGTCCCAGCATCATGCCCCTTAAGAAGCTTTACATAAATGTCTCACTAATGAAAGTTATTTAAATGGGTAAGAATGGAATCTGGCCTCTATGTGATACTGCAAATAGCTATTAGATCATTGTGTCCAAGATACTTCCACTGTTTTCAGTGCAAAGAAAATGTAGTCATTCTTGTGTCATCCGTTAACATCACACAACTACTGCTTTAATAGGCTACAGTGTATGCTATGTCAAGCAATAAAAGAAGATGAAATCTTATATAGAAGGTGTTTTAGCTTAATTATGAGCTGTCAAATACTTAAAAATATAGACCTGCAACTCTTTACTTGACTTCAGGGCTGTCAGGGCTTTTAGAAGTCATGCTGTTTTGATGTGCAATACTGCTACACTATATTGGCTCACTGTTCTTAATAAAATCTCCAGGAAGGTTGTCTGTCAAGCACTAATGCATTTCTCAGGTGTTACAGTCAGTTTTTGTATTGAAATAAATTAAAGGCTTATGGCCTTCTAAGCAGGTAATTGATATCGTTAAGTCTATTTTTGAGTCAGTTTTACAAAGGGTTCACACTTACCATCTGAAGAATATGTATGAATGTCGCACATTTCTATTTAAAAGAGCATCACTAATTAGCACCATTGTATTTAAGTATATACTGACAATTTTGGCTAATACAAATTGATGAGTGACATTATTTTCTTGACACATTTTGTGCTCAAAAATATGTTTGGAATCATAGGTAAAACCAAAGCAATTTGCCATTATTATTATTATGGCTATTTGCTTCTAGAGTACCAATGATGGCGTGCCAGTCAATGTAATTGTTTTCCACTTCCAAATCCTCGTCTCACAACACTCAGAGTACATTATTCATTAATAACATATGGTTGTTGATATGCATTTTGCATAATGTCGACTTTTCCTTTCAGATAATGGGTTTTATTGTGCTACTTGAGATTTAATGATAGGCTTTCAGTCATGTGTTTAATTGGTGACAGGGTGTGTTATTACACTATTTGTTATATATTATTATTATGGTGTCCATGCATAGTACGGGTATAAGTCCCTGAGCTGTGTGAAATACCCCACACTTTTTTTGCAACTGCTATAGTGGTATAAATAGGCATTTGACTAAAAGTGCTATATTTAGACTTAGGTTATTAAGACGGACACTGTGGAATAAACTTTCTCACAACACAAACACCTAATTTTGAACAAAACTGTATTTATTTGTTTCTTTATTGATTAAATAGTGATAAATATATAAACGATATAATCTAAAACACATATAGACTTGCCAAATATAGAGGTGTTTTTCCCTCACACTCGCAGAATCAATGAGGGATCAATGAGAGATTTATTTTAATGACTCCCAAAAGTAACACCAGTGTCATTATATTTCACCTGTTCCTTACTTGCATTTTTAAAAGTTACTTTTTATGGCTTTTGATTATTCCATTATCACGATCAAGATTTCACATTGATAACACTTTAAAAATGCACCTTATACCTCAACGCTTCATATATTTGCTCTACACCACCTGCACTCCCCTGAGTATATTAATATTCATTTCTTCCTTGGTACCTTGTATTTAGCTTAATGCAATGTTTTATGCAGTAGGTGGTCTGGTTTTGCCTTCTGCTTTTTGCCTGACAAACACAACTCAACATGTGTTGTATTATTCAACAGTCGGACAAAAATAGTGCTGAGTACAGTTGGCTCTCTAACAGCACAAAAGATCTTTATTATGCTTCTAAACACATTACTAGGAATTCAAGTGTCTTATCCTCAAACATAATTTGTTGGAGGTTAAAATTCTTAGTATTTAAATATAATATATGGAATTATTGTAAAACCACCAATTTTGAGATAAACTGCTCACACTTATATGTTTGTGCTTTTGTGTTTTTATGAGAAATCAGTCTAAAATTTTGTTTGAGAATGCTGAGTTTGAACTGGAGGCAGCAGTGATGACAGGGAAGAGGGAAAAGAATATCTCACGCTGTTGACAAGACCACAGATTTGAATTTCATGAACCATGGATCACAGATTTGACTCACCTAAATCCTAAACAGAAATGCAAAACGCACATTAAGTACGGGTAGTTCCTTCTGGAGTAGAAATGTTTATATCTTCTCCACATCCAGCTATGTCTTTTTTTATAATAGCCTGCAAAGAGTGAATCACAAAGCTCAGTAATGATCTATTAGGTCCTCAACCAAAGCCCTAGCAAAAGGTTTAAAAACATGTCTTTACCTAATAAACCTGTCACCATGGAGACTTAGACAGACCCTGTTCTCAAAAAAATAGATGAACTGTGTTTTAAAAGTCCTCTCCTGTCACAGATTTATTGTGGTGGATTGGATAAACCACACAGAACAAACCACTGTTAAAGGGTTAGTTCACCCAAAAATGACAATTCTGTCATTAATTGCTCACCCTCATGTCGTTCCACACCTGTAAGGCCTTTATTCATCTTTCGGAACACAAATTAAGATATTTTTGATAAAATCCGATGGCTCAGTGAGGCCTCCATAGTTTCAAAATTTCAATGGTTCACCACTGGGGGGCAATAAACTCTGTGAACTATAGTGATGGGCAGAGAGGCTTTGTGAAACTGAAACAGTTGAAGTAAATGAACCGAATTGTGTCAAGGATTTGAAACAATCCAACACGTCTTCACAATGAGACATAGTGGTCACTTGCATGTGTTCATCTGAAATAACGTTGACAACTATTCAGACAAGCACTTACAAATTGAAACGTGCACGTTGTTTGTGCCAAACACGGTAAGTGTGTTGGGGAGTGGATAGTGTTTGCGACTGGGTTCGAATCCAGGGGCCCGTTCTTCGTACGTCGCTAACTCAGTTAGCTGGATTTGATTGTTGACGATTTGGCATGATCTTGGATCGTTTGGTTCTTCGAAGCTCATCCGAGACTTGCTGTCATAGCAACAGGTCCGTAAACTCAAACCTGCTCGGGAGCAGGCTTATTTCATGTAAACAGGATTAGATTGCATCTTTTTAAGCGGAGGTGATGTTTAAAGTCTGTCCCAGCCTCTGCTACTTTCCCACAAGAGTACCCTAATGTAAACCAGGGACAATGATTTAAAAATAAATTTGCAAATAACACTATAATGCCGTGTACACTCTTAGAAAAAAAGGTTCTTTGGGGTTCTATATAGAACCCTAGGGTTCTTTAACCAACTTTATAGAACCCTTTCTGCCAAAAAGGTTCTATATAAGGAGAAAGAACCAAAGGGTTCTTTGGGCTAAATGTGCTTTATATACATTATTAGTGCTTTATTTAAATTATTACACTATTGAACATTATATTTGTGTTTTTACTTCAATTTTACTTAGGCACACCTTTCATTCTGAAGAAAACAAACTTATATACATTTTCAAGTTTAATAGGTTTATTAGAAAATAATAATTGCCGCATTATCCTGTAATGAAAAAAAAATCGAATTGTTTCTGGATCTAGGCGCTAGGGGCAGAATTCTGCCATCTGCTGGTTAAAGAAAATCCTGTAGGAATGACTTATATTCTGAAAGTCAATTCTTATAACTCAACCCTCCAAACAGATGCATTAAATGATCTTCGACATAAACAGCGAATAACTTGCATCTTTTTTTACAGTCTATGGTATGCGCTGATCAGTTCTGTACTGTCTGCACGCGCAGTGTCGGATTTCAGCCGCGCGAGTCGTGCGCGAGTAATTAGAATGCGCGTGAACGCAGCATTTTAAACTTCAACCGTTACGGACGTCCGTTTGAGCTCAGCGCTGGAGAGGACGACGATTAAATTGGTAAGTGAGAAAATAATATCTCTTACGTTATTTTAATGACATTTGCCTAAATCCCTGATATTTTTACATACCTTACATGTTTTTTTTTTCAAGAATCAAAAAGAAGAAATGTGGTTTACGGTGCTGTCCGGGCCTGCGCTATTCTCCGCCAGGAGGTTTGTCATTTCTTACATGAATTCCTAAAATCTCTGTTAAAAAACGGTTGTGGACTGTTCAAAAAAAGTTGCGAGAGTTCATGTTATATCCTAATACACTTTTCTTTGTACTGTTGATTGTATTAGAAAACGCACAAGAAAACGATGTTTCAGGAGCAGTCAAATCACGTGATCACTGTACACCCAGACTATTATAAACATGAATTCAAGAGAAACCACGAAGAACAAAGAGAGGAGGTGATGAAGATGCTTCTTCTGTGGATATAGCTGTGAGTATTTGGTGTTTGCAGTTATAGCACACTTTTTTTCTGAATTAATTGAAGGCCTTATTTATGCTAAACACTGTATTTGGTTCTTGAAGATGCATTATGAAATGAAGATGAAGAAAAGACCTTCAACAGCAAACCAATGACACAAAAATGTACATTATTTTTACTCACAGTACCAACTTTGGGAAACCTGTAAATCTGCTAATCTGAAGTGGCTTATATTTGTTTTCTATTTTCCATGTTTAATGCAATAATTAATAATAATAAATTAATATTTCTGTTTGCACTCTCACTGCAGGGATGGACTCTGGAGTGCAGCATTACTTCAATAAGATGAAAATAACACACCTGTATGATTCAAGTAAGTTTTAAGATGTAATTGTGAGAGATTCCTTTCTGTTTTCTGTTGTACTGTACTCTCCATAAGTCTAATACATTTTTCTGACCTGCATCTCCATCTTAGGATGTCAAGCCCCCTGAACGCAAAGAGAGTCTGCATCAAAATGGACGTGAACCTGACTGAAAACACAGAGATGTCAAAAGTATCTGTTGGCTGTCTACTTTTTGTTCAATATGGAGCATCCAAATGCCAGTTTCTTTCATTCAGCACTATTTAGCCCTTCTCAGTACTGAATTTGCCGCCATGGGTCATTTGTTTTTATTGTTTAAATGCTTATCTGAATGTTAAATTATCATTTAACGCTCATGAATTAAAAAAAAAAATTCTACTAGCTAGTCTTTTAGTTCATTTTTTTAGAAACATTTATGTTAACTCTTCTAACTATTGCTCTATGAATTGCAGTGTTTTATATTGCTTGTGTCATTTTAAATGCTAATAAAAATGTCTTAAATGATTACATATTATTTTGTTGTGTTATGCCTATAGGTATTTAAGTTTTTTAGTGATAAAGTAACTATATATAAATTATATAATTCATAAAATTTAATTAAAATAAATTAAAACTAAATCAATAAAATGAACCCATAAAAGGTTCTATATAGAACCTTTTTTCCTGGCAATAAAGAACCCTAAAGGGTTCTTTTGATTGAACCCTTAAAAAGGGTTCTATATAGAACCTTTTAGGGGTTCCAAATACGTAGCGCCTGATATAACCTTTTAAGGTTCTATATAGAACCTTTTCTTCTAAGAGTGTAGTGTCATAATATAGACACCGACAGTTTTACTCTGTGAGAGATTCATTCGTGAGGGAATAATTACGTAATATTTTTTATTGGAGTTTTACACACATGATGTACAGATGTCTATGCCATACATGCATTTGTGCATTTGAACCGCGACATAGGCTATATTATGGGAGTGGCTTGATGAAGCGCAGGAGATGCAGATAACTTGATCTTGACCCTTAAGAAACTTTAACTAATGCTGTCAAATATGCTTCAAAGGTAAATTAGTTGCTAATTACAACATTGAAATAAAAAATTGAATGTACAAATAATAGAAATTGTGAATATAGCCTAAATAATTGGGTAATCATGGAAAAAAAAAATTTCATTTATCTAACATTTATGTCGTTCTTCTGTCATTTATTCACTTGGCTGTTTCCTTATAAATGTCTAGAAATTCAAGTTTTTCGTCAGGTGTCTTTTCTCATTCTATGATGTCATTACGTTGCCGTCTTGACTCCAGCCAATCGCTGCATTGCTGATCAATGTTTCTACTATTGATACATATCCCCTTTTAAGCCAACACATGAGCGCGCAATTATCTCAGATAACTAAATCCAGCGATACTAATCATACACAACAGGTGTGTTCGAAGAACCCAATTAGCCGGATCATGATTAGCACGATGATATCATCTTGGATGTGTCATTTGATCTCGGATGTAATAAGCGACGTACGAAGAACTGTGGTCAGAACTGTGTTTTGCTAAAAAAACTCATGCAAATAAACAACTTTTACAAACCCATTGCAAATGTTTTATTGAAAGTAAAATCTATAAATCATATAATAAGATTAAATATCAAGTGTATGTATAAAATACCTTCTTTTATCAATTTTCAGGGCTTGTTTTATTTGTGGATGGCTCAGCTAAACAGGTCAATAAGAGACTATTAACTAATATTATTCTTTTTAATGTCTAATTAAAACATCTACAAATGTATAAAAATGATTCGAGATCCGGGCTGCGTTCAGCCCTGACAAAGCGTTGAAAAACGTTTTTTAAATGGAAACAGTGGTGCGTTGAACACCCTGTTCTGATGATGCAAGTGTTGCAACTATGGCAGCTGAGAAGGCCATTCTTTGTGTTCTTTTCGAAGAATTGATATGCTCAGGGCTTGACATTAAATTTTTTGCTCACCAGCCAATGTGGCTAGTGGTTTTCCAAAGTTACTAGCCACTCAGCATTTTCACTGGCCACAATTTTGCTGTTGGGAAATTACATTTTATATGAATAAAGTTGACTCTGGCATGCTTAAATTACTTGATTTTGAGTCATTTTACTTGATTTACAAGATTTAAAACCCTTTCAAACTTACAAATGCAGATTGACCACCCAAATCAAGACTATACATTGTATATATCAGGTATGTACAGTTATTTTTGTTAGGCTATATAAAAAGAACAAAGAAGAAAATTACAAATAGTAATTTAAAAAATATATATTTTTCAGATACATATGTTTATTTAGCATACATGTATACATGTATTTAACATTTTTTGATGTTTGATTAACATTAATGACAGAGGGGTATTTATTTGGGGGCTGCTGAATGCATGGACGTCATATACTGACACATATCCAGTTTTTACCCACCTGTTTACGTCCACTTAGCCGTAAGCCATAGCCGACTGTATTCACGCGAGATACTCCACACGATGCATTTTGACATCTGTGTGTGTGACTGTGCGTGTATTCAGGCGCAAGGAGAACTGAATCGCGCACACGCGAGCGCTTCTGTTGTGTCATTTAGCGCGATTCCGCCTATCCCACCTTCACTAACCGCAAGTTAATCGATAAAGAATTGTGACTGAATTGTAATTTTGTGATACGACGAGCTTGGCTACTTTTCATTTGGCTGTAGGCTGAAATTATATTCAACCCGCCAAAGTGGCTAGTGGGAGTGGCTGTCTTACCCGCCACCGCTGAAATCAACCCGCATTTGGCGGGTTGGCGGGTGTTAATGTCAAGCCCTGGATATGCTATATTTTTACTATAAAACTCTTACGACAAACATGTCTTCTAATAACTTTAATTGTTGCATACACTGAGATGCAGCGGACACATTTGTAAACGACTTTACTTTGTGCGAGCTGTCTCTTTAATACCGCGTGGTTTATATGCATGTTGTTGCTGATTGGGCTGACGGTTTTGACACACCCACCAAACAAGAGAAAACGTATCTCAAACCCCGTTGCACACTGTTTCCAGGAAACATGTCGTTCAACCTGGAAACCGTAGCAACACGTTGCGCACCAGTTTGAGCTTGATTCATGCATTCATAGAGATCATCGCCACCCAGTGGTGAACCGTTGAAATTTCGAAACGTTTTGAAACACTTATGACGTAACAAAGCCTCGTTTACTGAAATCACGTGACTTTGGCAGTTTAATAAACACTGCGAATGACTGATTTGAAACAAAAGATTCATAAAGCTTCAAAGCTTCATGAAGCAGCTTTTGAAATCGCCTATCACTAGAAATTGTTGATTTTTTTTTTTTTTTTGGTGCACAAAAAGTATTCTCGTTGCTTCATAACATTAAGGTTGAACCACTGTACTCACATGAACTGTTTTAAATATGTCTTTAGTCTCTTTATGAGCATCGAAAGTGTAGATTAACTTGCTCACAATGCAGGCCATTGGATTTTATCAAAATTAACTTTATTTTGTCCTGAAGACAAACGAAGGTCTTACGGGTGTGGAAGAACATGAGGGTGAGTAATTAATGAAAGAATTTTTATTTTCAGGTGAACTAACCCTTTAAACTGATTTCGTCAATCTCTGCAAAGTCTGTTTGTTTCAAATCTTGACCTCATTTCGCTTTTTTTTCATTATTAAGAACGTTACAGTATCAGTCTTTTGCAATAATGGATAAATCTACAGGCAAAGTGATTAATTAAGCCAATGAATATTTATAAATGTCCATTACAATTTAAATGAATTCATTAGATTGTGTGCATTGTTTTTAAACAGAGCAATACTATTTTAGTCTTTTTACTTCAAAATGTCATGTTTAATTTAGTGTTACTTGTAATTAATTGCTAGCAATTTCGGAGTGAACATTGTTTCAAAATAAATCCTACAGTGTATGCATGTTTTAAATAGCCATCAATGCCAAAAAGGTGTAGTTACAACATCTGCCAACAGGAGCTAACTGGGCCATGCCAATCGATCAAACCCTGAGCCTTATGAAGTTAGCTATACGCAACAGTGATCTGTCATGAATTCTGCAGTCTGTTTCTGCCTCAGGTTAGGGCTAGCCATGTTTGTGTCTCCATTGTGCTGCAGGTTTTTCACAGACAGACCTCAGTGACCCTGAAATGATAAAAATATAATGTGGAAAACAATGACATCATCTTCACATTGCAAAAAGGACTATGCATTATTTGTACGCAAGAATCGTGTTTTCTTGTGTGATTCGCCATCATCCACTGAGTATCTTTGATCCTCTGCTGTGTATGAGCAGAATAAACTTGTCACTCTGACAACCGCAGCAAAATCCCAGGGTTGCGATGCGCATCTTTGTTTTCTTAAAAATCTCTTTGGGTCAAACCCAGTCAAAGAAGAAAATATTGACCACTGACACACAATTGTTTAAAGAAAACACTAAAAGTCTGTCATTGTCCAATTGTTGTCATGCTTTCATCTCTCTGATTTACAAGAGGGTCCTACACGGTTGTTCTCTGAACGCCCAGATCAATACAGATTCTCATTTGTAGCCGAATGACTTTGACAATGGCTGCTTTCAATGCTAGTGGGTTCGTCTTTTAAAAGATGGAAGAGACTTGTAACATGCTTTGAGTATAAACTGTTAATAAAACGATTAGGTCTCTTCTGTTCAATGTGATTTCAATTGGATTTGATAATACCAAACATTAATATCTATCCGTGCCATATTGATTTCTTTGGAGCCGTGCCTCGGTCTTAGAGATTTTTTGAGTGACACCAGCATGATTCAATCGTGGACAGAAGGTTTTGATCTAATTTTTCTTCCTCTCATTGGCACAGATGCAACGGTAGATTTTGCTAAAGCTCCGATCAATACAGCTCCCTGCTCCTTGCATCTCTCCCACAGCTTAGCATTTCCTCTGCAGGAAAAGATCCCATCGCTTATGCCTGGAGAGGCGGACACATCAACTTCTGTTGTCTTTTTATATCTCCCTGTTAAAAGCTCATAAAATGTTTAGAGATAAATAAAATTTGCTAACACTTTAGGGTCCAATTCTCACTATAGTTGCATATTACTAGGATATATTAACTATTAATAAGCAGTAATTAGGAGTTTATTGAGGCAAAAGTCATGGTTAATGGTTAGTTACTACTGAGAATTAGACCCTAAGCTAAGGTGTGACCAAAATATTTTACTAATTCCATCTACAATACCATCTATCATATTTATTCCCCCAAAGAAAACGGTCTTTATGTGTACTAACAAGTTGTTTTTATTCGTGAGATAGCCTAATAAATATTGAGTTTTTATTCAAAAATGCATTGCACTAGCAATGATATGTCTGTAGGTTAATGCTAGTAATGAGACCTCAAGTTGTATAAAGAAGTTTCAAGTGGGGCAAAATATGAATTTACATACACCTTGTTAATCTTACTCATCTGAAATTAATGGACACCCACAACAACAGACGACGACCTCACAGGTGTTTACTCTACATGAGTCAATAACGACAGAACCCTTCAATTACATTCTACAGGGGATGCGGAAGAAGCATTTGTCTGAGACAATTGGCAGAAGATTGAATTGATTACCTGATTATGAAGAGACAGAGTTATTATTGTCATAACTCACTCCCCATTACAGTTCTTCAGCTTTGCAGACAGGCTATAAAAAGCATTATGGCTGTAATGTGGATATAGTGTGTTTACCACCTGTTCTGCAGGGAATAGCAGGCTTAGTTTAGATATCGTCAAAATCGTTTTGCCCTGTGGTGAGAGGATCCTATTTTTACCGCATATTTTCCCTTCCCCTTGTCTTATTTGAATTAGAGGAATGGTTCACCTAAGTATGAAACATCTGTCTTCACCTTCTCACCTTCATGTCTTTCCATAACTCTGTGACTTTCTTTTTTTGGCGGAAAACAGAAGGAGATACACATATACATAGCAGGTTGTCTAAGCTGCTCGTTTCCTAGTGAAAGTGAATGAAAGCACGGTTGTCAAGCTGAATATGGTATGTTCCTTACACAAAGTTAGCATATACTATCATTTCCTTTTTTTCTTTTTTAATGACACATCTTATTCTTTAAAAAATATTTTTAAATATAGTTTTTTCACAAATATCATGAATAATTCATTCATAAATCTCATTAAGCGATAAAACCATAAAAAGGTTGAATTATCTGATATTTTGAGAAATAAAAAACACTTGGCTGGGTAATTTTACCCAGCAAATTGGGTTGTTTATTTAACCCAGCATAATGGGTTGATTCATTTTTACTATAATATTATAATACACTGGATCTCGTGCCGGAGATGACTCGCATTTGGCGGGGGAACTGCTAACTTCAAACCCCCGCCCTGTGGTTCTACCACACATACATTTACTTCCGTTTTCATACACACAAAAACATACAACATTGACGTATTTATAGCACTAAAACTGTCATGATCATTACTGTGAGTGCCCTTGTCTGCCACTAGAGGGCACTCCAACCCGGACTGTGTCTCACCCCACTTGTGAACTACATTACCCATAACGCACTTCCCGGACTCATTATCCCATGTCATTGCACCCAGCTGTTTTGTGTTTCCTCATCAGTGTCTGTCTATTTATACCCCGTTTGTTTCTGCTTTTGTCATGGAGGTTTCAGTTCAGGTTACCAGTTTCTTTGTTTGTTTTCTTGTTCTCTGTTTTGACTGCTTTATTGGATGTTGACCCTTTCTGGACTACGATTTTGGATTACCCATTAAATAACCCTGCACTTGGATCTGTCTGTTCGTCTCTGTGATTTGCCGTGACAAAAACGTACAAATACTTACGTATTAACAGCAAAAAAAAAAAAAAAAAAAAAAAAAAAAACGTAAATCATCTAACGTAAAGTGTGAATGTATATGAATTCCCCTATAATAACCCTCGACTGCACACATGTTGATGGCACATGAAAAAAAACGTTGTGCAACAATGGTACAGAATCATAGAGAAAATGATCATCAAAATCACATTTAAAAAAAAAAAAATGTCAAGAAATCATTAAGTAAAAGGGAAAACACTTGAAAGACATTGATATATTGAATTTGATACATGCATAGGTCTGTATCATGTAGTGTGCTATGCCATGTACATAATGTACTTCATGTAATAAGATTTCACTCCGTACGAAACTTCAAAAAGCAGTTCTTCTCTGCTGTGAAATAGTGGTTTATGTTACAATTTTTGCACATCACTTTGGGTGTTCCTGCATACCCAGGAACCTGCATCTTCCCATCTTATAACACATTGTTGCCAATGTGAGGTATTGTCCAAAACATCCTCGAAAAGTATCCCTTATCGCACAACGTTGCCCTGAGGCAACGAAAAGAAAAACTGAATTTCTGAACATGCAAAATAAAAAAATTAAAAATTCATAAAACCTGACAAAAGGCTTCTCTACACCTTCACACACACACACATATATATATATATATATATATATATATATATATTTGTACAGCTCATGTCGTTTTAATCTTGCCTTCTTCTCACACCATGTGCTCCTGTGACTATGTGTCAGAACAGGACGTCCCACCTTTAAATGGTGCTTAATAGTGTCCCACACCTTACTGGACTGTTCTTTGGTACTTTCGACCTTTCTAATGGTGTAATCATTTGAAGAAAAATTTACTAAACATAGGGCTTAAGAAAACTTTCTGTTGCCTGAGGGCAACGCCGTGCTGTAGAGGGTTAATATTAAAATTGTGCTGCAAACTCGTTTCGGGGGATTACATAATGTTAAACAAGACTACACTTTGAAACTTTAAAATCAATAAAATTTTGTAATTGTTTACATTTTGTAATATTTAGTTTGTTTCTCGATTTTCCTATGCAGTGACTCTACAAATAAGATACAAGCACAACATAAATTCCCAAATCACATCCATTCTATTTGTTGTACTCCATATCATTAATCATTTGCAAGGAAGATCCAAATTCAGCCCTTCATCCATCGATCTTCATCTTCAATTCAGCAGCGACCGTCTCAAACCTCGTGCTCGTTAACAAAATTTGAAATAGCGCCAGTGCGCCTGTGCCACCCTCGCAAAGCTTACGAAGTTTACGGCAAACTAGTTTCTGCATACTACTTTTTTTTTTTAAATGCGATCGTTTGCTAGATAAGACCCTTATTCATCGCTGGTATTGTTTAAAGCCCTTTGAAGCTGTGCTATAGAGGGTTAATGGAGAAAAATCCTGGAATGTTTTCATCAAAAACCTTAATTTCTTTTTGACTGAAGAAAGAAAGACATGGACATCTTGGATGACATGGGGGTGAATAAATTATAAGCAAAAGTTTATTTAAAAGTGGACTAATCCTTTAACGTTACGCTTGTTTTTCTGTTATTCTTTTATTTATAGTTATAGGAACTGGGTAATATAAAACCTACCCAAACACTGGGTAATTATGTCTGACCCAGGAACTGGGTAAAATAAAAACTACCCAAACAATGGGTAATTATGTCTGACCCAGGAACTGAGTCAAATTAAAACTACCCAAACACTGGGTTATTATGTCTGACCCAGGAACTGGGTAAAATAAAAACTACCCAAACACTGGGTAATTATGTCTGACCCAGGAGCTGGGTAAAATTAAAACTACCCAAACACTGGGTTATTACATCTGACCCAGGAGCTGTGTAACACAAAAACTACCCAAACACTGGGTTATAAACGTCTGACCCAGGAACTGGGTAAAATAAAAACTACCCAAACACTGGGTAATTATGTCTGACCCAGGAACTGGGTAAAATTAAAACTACCCAAACACTGGGTTATTATGTCTTACCCAGGAACTGGGTAAAATAAAAACTACCCAAACACTGGGTAATTATGTCTGACCCAGGAACTGGGTAAAATTAAAACTACCCAATCACTGGGTTATTATGTCTGACCCAGGATCTGGGTAAAATTAAAACTACCCAAACACTGGGTAAAATTTAAACTACCCAAAACAGTGGGTTATTATGTCTGACCCAGGATCTGGGTAAAATAAAAACTACCCAAACACTGGGTAAAATAAAAACTACCCAAAAGAGTGGGTTATTATGTCTGACCCAGGATCTGGGTAAAATAAAAACTACCCAAACACTGGGTTATTATGTCTGACCCAGGAGCTGGGTAAAATTAAAACTACCCAAACACTGGGTTATTACGTCTGACCCAGGAGCTGGGTAAAATTAAAGCTACCCAAACACTGGGTTATTACGTCTGACCCAGGAACTGGGTAAAATAAAAACTACCCAAACACTGGGTTATTATGTCTGACCCAGGAGCTGGTTAAAATTAAAACTACCCAAACACTGGGTTATTACGTCTGACCCAGGAGCTGTGTAACACAAAAACTACCCAAACACTGGGTTATTACGTCTGACCCAGGATCTGGGTAAAATTAAAACTACCCAAACACTGGGTTATTATGTCTGATTCAGGAACTGAGTAAAATTAAAAATACCCAAACACTTATTATGTCTGACCCAGGAACTGGGTAAAATAAAAACTACCCAAACACTGGGTAATTATGTCTGACCCAGGAACTGAGTAAAATTAAAACTACCCAAACACTGGGTTATTATGTCTGACCCAGGAACTGGGTAAAATAAAAACTACCCAAACACTGGAAAAACAGCCAAACAAATTACTCAAAATGCTCAACTCAGGACTTGGGTAAAAAAAAAAGAAAAAAAAAACCCAAGATATTTTAGAGTGTAAAGTGCTGCAGTGTTGGATGTAAATTTGTAGGCCAAGCCAAATGTTAGAATCACCCTGTTTCCCTCAACAAAAAGATAATAGGATTTTTCCATTGGCTTTTGGATTATTGCAGAAAATAAGCTCTGTGACTGACAAAAGGTTTATGATTTTTATGCATTTTGTTCATCAAGATAATCTTTACAAATTAACCAAATTTTATGAATTTTGAAGTTTAAATACAATCGGAAGAAGTAAAAATCTAGTGGCTATAAATAAACTTCATAGTCACCACCACTAAGGACAAAATCAAGTCCTGTCCTACAGTTTTCTCTTGTTCAAAAAGCCATTTCACACAGATATACATCACAACAGGGAAGAAAAGACATTGCAACTTCCATTTCATGCTGACTTAAATGAAACAAAATTGAAATTAAATGACTGACTTTGGGGTGATGGAAAAAAAGTTCAAAAATACTAACTTCTTAGTTTCTAGGTTTTAGGACTCATTCTAGTTATAATAACCATTTAGGTCAAACTATTTAACAGTGTTTTCTTGAAATAAGTTCATTCTTTTAATAATCTTTTCAGTATGATAGGACACTTGTATCACACTGACATATTTGTTTTTTTTTTTTTTTTACTTTGACTTATATCAGAAAGGAATTTTAATTCAGAAATGAAAAACATGTAAGAAATGTATGTATGTTAAAAAAAAAAGTGTTTTAAATTCATTTTTGATTAAATTAATAGTTGAGCATGCATTGACAAATATCTCAGTAATTTGGGTTTGTAACAATAACGAAGGTGAGTAAATGATGACAGAATTTCAGAATTTTAATTTACGACTACACTTTACTTTTAACGTCCCTCCTTTGATAATAAAGTTTGATAATAAAGCAGATGATTCAGAAACAACACCAGTGTAGAGTTGAAGAAAAATGCACCAGAAACTCTGACTCATAACCTACAATACTCCACGGTGCAGGAGATTCAGCACATATTGTTTGGTCAGTTGTTGTTTTGCCTCGTATTTCTTCCCTATAGCACTTGCTGTCAGAAGCTATGCTCTACTGTGTTTTACAGTTTTTGCAAGGTGTTGAAGAAATCTAAACATCCTTGCTGTCGGCTACAGCTCACACGCCTTGTGCTGACAGTTTGTGCTGTCAGCTTCTTCCTTCATCCTACTGTCCTCTCTGCAGAGGTGAGGCTTGTATGATTAGTGATTGCGAGGTGCGAGGAGACAGCTGAGGGAGGAGAAAAGATAGAGAAAAGAAGGGAGAGAGGCATGAAAGAAGAAGAAAGAGAGTGAGGGTGAGAGATCTATTCAGCTTGTCAGTTTGTGGTCCTGTCAGACACCTGTCCCACTGCTTTCTGATGGTTTGTCCCTCGCTTCACCTTTCTGCTAAGAGGCTGCTGCTTCCTTTCTTGTGTGAGAGGCAGATGCATGCGTGCATTTGTGTGTGTGTGCGTGTGTGTGTTTGTGAGAAACTCTGGACAAAATTGTGAACCTTAACTGAAACAACTGTGATACTCTGTAACATGTGTACATTGTGTGGTTTTCCAGTTTGCTGCAATTCACACAAGTCAGCAAAATGGAAGGTAACTTAATTGTTTATCAACAGACAATTATGTTTAAACAATCGATACAAGACTGTGTTTAATACACAAAACAGCAAAAATAACATGTTTTAATTAAAGTCAACAATGAATTTAAAATTGAACCTATGTTCTATGAACTTACCATTTGTTAAAGCTGCAGTCTGTAATTTTTTTTTTTTTTTTTTTTTTTTTTGAGCAAGTACATAACCAGCCAGTATTTAAAACTACCTCCTTACCTTAGCCCAATTCACAACGGTAAGCTTGTAATAATGTTTTATAATTCTGGTGGTACTGGTAAGGTTTACGCGGGAAATTCAAGCATGCCGCCGTTCATCTTTGCGTCATTACATCACGTCTGTTTACATAAAGAACGAGTCCCAGATAGTAAGCTATATGGCATGTGAGGATGCTGCAAGTGGCGGAGTTTCACTGACAAACGATCTAACCAATCATAATGCAGAATCCGCCATTTTGTTCCGACAAAGCATTCAGGAGTTAGAAGATTAACCTCGGTGGACTTGAACTTGAAAAATGTTCTGTACTGACGTCTTTCCGCGTTTGAATCTGTCACGACACATTAAAAAGCCAATTTAATTTAATAAGCGAATTTCTTAAAAAAATTGCACAGTTTGAAAGCTGGGACTTTGTTTAATATCATAAGTAACCTGCTTTGTCTTGTCTGTCGACGTGTTGCCAGTGTCCTCTTTGCTCCGCAATGTATTTTTCACTCTCTGTGGCGTGACAGCGCCATGGCTTGTTGGACAAAGTAACAGTAACTAAGGGGGGCGGGTCTTTGCGAAGGGTCAATTGAAGGTTTCAAACAGAGATGGCGATAAAAAGGGAAAAGTTACGGACTACAGCTTTAATAAATTATAATGATTTTTATAATAAATTAAAAACAAACAAATTAATAAAAATGGTTAAAAATGAATTAATTTATTTTTATAAATTTATTATTATTATTATTAATTTATTATATATCATTTTTTAGTCATGATCTACTCATTTTGAATGTCCATTTTAATGTGAAATATATCCAAATACGGAAGTACAATAGGTTGCGAGCTGCGTTTCACGTTCACTTTAAGAAGCAATGCATGTTGATCATATGCAGTACTGGATTCAACCCGATGATATGTGTTGTCATTAATTTGTACATTGCATTTCTGCATCCAATCATGTGGTCAGGGCCATTAGAGCTCTCACTGTGCTGCCTGCTCAGTGGTGCTGAGGCAACTTTTTCAGTCTTATTTTCCCTCTCCCTTTCCCTCACTCGTGCCATCTTCCTTTCTTGCTCTCTCTCCTGCTCGGTCGGTGTGTAATTGGGCCTCAAGTAAATGGAGATTTGTATGGAGATCAGCGCTCACTGTATCCACACACACACACACACACACACCGGGGATGGCTTTTAATCAATGGCTGGGATGAGCAAACTAACATATGATAAAAATCCACCGTTCTGGCATCAGCTTTGACCAGTGCTGAGTCCTTTGTGTCCCGGGTTCTGTAATTGTCTCAGTATCTGATTTCATTTGACTTTTTGATAAGAATAACCTCATTGGCTCTGCCTTGATATTTCCAATCCCATCATCCCTCAGAGAATGATTAACTCTCCTCCTGGCTGCAAACGGCCGTCACTGAGGCGTAAAATATTATTTGTATTACCCAGCGTTTCCGCAAGCCTCAGTTGAGATCTTTGGCAGATGAGCTGGAAATAAACAGAGGGGGGAGCCAGCGAATCAAAGCTCCTAATAATAAATGATACGATATTAATTAGGGACAGGCGAGAAGTAATGCATCACGTCTTATTGAAAAGGGCCCTGGAGGATTAAATTAGACTCGCAGGGATGGGGCTAAAAATCACCTAACCTTTTCTTCATTTTAATATAAGCCATCCAGTGCGGTGGCGGTGCGCTTTTAGCGGCGCTCGTTAAGACGTGGAGGGTTCTGTGAGGAGCTCCACTCCTTCTCTCTAATGATCATTATGCTCTGTGTAAACTGAGAAGCTACTGTTTGCTCTTCCCAATCCCACTCCAAAGGGTCATTCTTCTTCATTATCGCCGTCACAAAGTGCCTGACGATTATTGTGTAATTCCAATTTGTTGTATCATTTTCAACAAATTGCTTCAGCCATCTTTAGCCCAGGAAAAATGTTTATGAGCGTGTTCGTCTGCGTTTCCACACTATATGCTTTTAAGATGCCAATTTCCTTTGCCTTGCTAGTTAGCGACGATGAAATTATGTTTTGCCAGCCTTTTATTCTCCACGTTATTAGTTTAGCAAAGGACATTTCTGGCAAAAAAAGCACTTTTTAAAATGCTGTTTTTAATTGCCTTGCTGAATCAGAGCTCCAGGGATAGGCTACGGCCTTTGCTAATGGACTCCCTCATTTGAGCAGGTAAGACAATTAGCCATATTACCGGGCCCACTTAGCTACAGGCTAACCTGTGTGCTTCTGTGGCACCTAAAGTGCTCTGCTTTGCTGGTGTGAAGCCGAACAAGTCGTGACTGCCAAAAGGCTAGACTGTTTAAAGGAGGCTTGTTTGCTTTCAGACGCAACCATGTTTGTTTGTTTGTTCTATCAGATACATTGAACACTTTTTGTTCTAAATGCGACGGCGTAATGAAAATACCGAGCTCCATCCTAAGCCTGATTTTGACCAGAGGTAAGCACGTTTAACCTTGGCCGTGATTGAGAGGCAGATGGCGCACCCTTATGTCTGTTGAGCATAGCACCGTGCTAATGAAGTGATTTCTCCATAAACAGCAGACATGGGGTCAGTCAGGCTGCTGCGGGCCCAGAGAGAAGCTGTTGTTGCAACAGTGGACAGGCCTCTGGAGGACTAAATAATGAGCACTCGCTCTCGCTCGCGCTGGCCCTCTGCTGCCAGCTCTCAGCCCTCAGGGACATGACAGAGAAAGACCAAACACACACCTGTACACAGAGGGACAAATGCACAGAAGTACTTGTGCAGAGTGAGAGGCTCCTATAAATACAGATGCACAGCAAGCAGGGCACACAAATACCGCTACACAGAAAAGCAAATACATATATTTACCTCCATATCCAGCTTCTGGATGTGTGCCGCTCGCACAAAAATAACAGTGAATAATGTTTGATATACAGTATGTAAAAACACGCTATGTTCAGTTATTACTGGAGGTGTCAATCGATTCAAATTTGTTACCAAATTAACCATGATATTGATGATTTATTATTTGTTTGCAATTACTTGCATATATCAATATTGGCAGACACAAGATCCAAAAAGATGATCTTTTAAAGGCTTTTCACCGAAATGTAAACCGTTTATATATATATATGAGTACATATATATATATATATATATGTATATATATATATATATATAGTACAGTCCAAAAGTTTGGAACCACTAAGATTTTTAATGTTTTTAAAAGAAGTTTCGTCTGCTCACCAAGGCTACATTTATTTAATTAAAAATACAGTAAAAAAACAGTAATATTGTGAAATATTATTACAATTTAAAATAACTGTGTACTATTTAAATATATTTGACAAAGTAATTTATTCCTGTGATGCAAAGCTGAATTTTCAGCATCGTTACTCCAGTCTTCAGTGTCACATGATCCTTCAGAAATCATTCTAATATGCTGATTTGCTGCTCAATAAACATTTATGATTATTTTCAATGTTGAAAACAGTTTTCAACCAGGATTCCTTGATGAATAGGAAGTTCAAAAGAACAGCATTTATCTGAAATACAAAGCTTCTGTAGCATTATACACTACCATTCAAAGTTTGGGGTCAGTAAGAATTTTTATTTTTATTTTTTGAAAAGAAATTAAAGAAATGAATACTTTTATTCAGCAAGGATCCATTAAATCAATCAAAAGTGGCAGTAAAGACATTTATAATGTTACAAAAGATTAGATTTCAGATAAACACTGTTCTTTGAACTTTCTATTCATCAAATAATCCTGAAAAAAAAATTGTACACAAATATTTTGTACAATTGTACACATTAAATGTTTCTTGAGCAGCAGATCAGCATATTAGAATGATTTCTGAAGGATCGTGTGACACTGAAGACTGGAGTAATGATGCTGAAAATTCAGCTTTGCCATCACAGGAATAAATTACTTTGTGAAATATATTCAAATAGAAAACAGTTATTTTAAATTGTAATAATATTTCACAATATTACTGTTTTTTACTGTATTTTTAATTAAATAAATTTAGCCTTGGTGAGCAGACGAAACTTCTTTTAAAAACATTAAAAATCTTAGTGGTTCCAAACTTTTGGACTGTACTGTATATACATAGTGCGTTTATATATATATATATATATATATATATATATATATATATATATATATATATATACACTATATTGCCAAAAGTATTGGGACACCCCTCCAAATAATTGAATTCAGGAGTTCCAATCACTTCCATGGCCACAGGTATATAAAATCAAGCACCTAGGCATGCAGACTGCTTCTACAAACATTTGTGAAAGAATGGGTCACTCTCTGGAGCTCAGTGAATTCAAGCGTGGTACCGTGATAGGTTGCCACCTGTGCAATAAGTCCATTCATGAAATTTCAGCACTACTAACTATTCCACGGTCAACTGTTAGTGGTATCATAACAAAGTGGAAGCAATTGGGAACAACAGAGGGGTCGGTGCATGCTGAGGCGCACAGTGTGCAGAAGTCGCCAACTTTCTGCAGAGTCAATAGCTACAGACCTCCAAACTTCATGGGGCCTTCAGATTAGCTCAAGAACAGTGCATAGAGAGCTTCATGGAATGGGTTTCCATGGCCGAGCAGCTGCATCCAAGTCTTACATCACCAAGTGCAATGCAAAGCGTCAGATGCGGTGGTGTAAAGCATGCCACCACTGGACTCTAGAGCAGTGGTAGACGTGTTCTCTGGAGTGTTGAATCACGCTTCTCTGTCTGGCAATCCGATGGAAGAGTCTGGTGTTTGGCGGTTGCCAGGAGAACGGTACTTGCCTGAATGCATTGTGCCAAGTGTAAAGTTTGGTGGAGGGGGGTTATGGTGTGGGGTTGTTTTTCAGGGGTTGGGCTTGGACCCTTAGTTCCAGTGAAAGGAACCCTTAATGCTTCAGCATACCAAGACATTTTGGACAATTTCATGCTCCCACCTTTGTGGGAACAGTTTGGGGATGGCCCCTTCCTGTTCCAACATAACTGCGCACCAATGCACAAAGCAAGGTCCATAAAGACATGGATGAGCGAGGTTGGTGTGGAGGAACTTGACTGGACTGCACAGAGTCCTGACCTCAACCCGATAGAACACCTTTGGGATGAATTAGAGCGGAGACTGTGAGCCAGGCCTTCTCGTCCAACATTACTGCCTGACCTCACAAATGTGCTTCTAGAAAAATGGTCAAAAATTCCCATGAACACACTCCTAAACCTTTTGGAAAGCCTTCCCAGAAGAGTTGAAGCTGTTATAGCTGCAAAGGGTGGGCCAACTCCATATTAAAGCCTACAGATTAAGAATGGGATGTCATTAAAGTTCATGTGCACATTAAGGCAGGCGTCCCAAAACTTTTGGCAATATAGTGTATACACACACACACACACACACACACACACACACACACACACACACACACTGTAAATCCAAACAGTGATATTAATTAAATGAAATTTAACAAATGAAGTTTGTTTCACTCACATAAAAATGAAAGTTCATTGTATTTAATAGAAAAAAAGTTGCGTGAACTCAAAATTTCATTGTAGTAAGCTGAACCTAATATGAGTGAGTTGAGTTGCAGCAGATTTCTAATTCTTAAGCATGTTTTGCATCAGACTGTATAAATAAATGCTGAAACTAAGTGTTATTTTGTGTGTTTTTGCACAAGATTAACATAGGGTAGGCATACGTTAGTGTTTAATGTTGCTATGTTGGGATTTACAGGGGGTTCTGTTATGTTTGTTTTGGGTTACCATTGTGGTGAAGAGTAGAGTCTGTGGTTAGATTGAGGATGGGCTGCAAAACTTTTAAGATCATATATACTTTACATTGTTTTACTATATACGTGCAAGTATATAATGATAGTCTGATTTGATAGTTATAATAGCATGTGTTATTTGCTATCTAACATTCTAACCAATATCTGAATTTGATGTTTATGTAAATGAAGTGTATGTAATTAACATTATGATGAGTTGGGCGAGGCTGAGAACTGTGGGAGTGAAGGGATGATGATGACATGATTGTTAATGAGAGACACCTGTGCACCACACTGGCCTTGCTCCGCTTACACGGCTCTCTGCTCCGCCCCACTTGTCACAAAAAAAATTTACATTTTACTTTACTTTACTAAAAAATTAGTTAGTTTACTTAATGTTTTGAGGTAATAAGTTTCCTCAAATGTTTTGAGTATTCTGAACAGAGTTTTACAGTATGTATGTATGTATGTATGTATATATATATATGTGTGTATATATATATATATATATATATATATATATATATATATATATGTATATGTGTATATATATATATATATATATATATATATATATATATATATATATATATATATATATATATATATATATATATAACCATATGGCTGTGCAAAGGGTGATGTTGAAGCTTCATTAATTTCTGCTGGTACCAGTGAGCGCTTCTCTCTGTAATTGCCCAAGTGTCTGCATTGTCTTCAAAGGTAACTGATAAGGAGTAGCTTGCTGATGAGGAATATAAATTCATATTGTAAATCTAAAGTATCATGTTTGTTTTATTTCCATATCACTGAACATAAGCCTATCACTGGCTTACTGCACTGTCAAAGTTTTATTAATGCATTTTTTTATGATTAATACAGAAATTCAATTTTTATTAAATTAATGTTACATTGAAAGTAGTAATAGTAATAATCTAATAATCAGAGGAGCAGGGTGCTGTAAAAATATGAAAAAGAAGATACATATTTTATTTTCAATTCAGACTGAATAAAAATCACAATATATTTTCTTGTATTTCCTTTTATTTAAGCCAAAAATCCAGCTGCATAGTGTGATGGTGCGAGACATCTTTATTATGAAAGCTCCCAAGGAAGAAAGAGAATAAGCATCTGAAGATATTCACAGTCTGATATAAAAAGCACACAATCTCCAAACATCTCCTTTAAAGCACAAATGAAACAAAGAAGTCAGTGTCCGTGGCAGGAAGCTACTCCTTATCAGTTAACTTTTGCAGATAATGCAGACACTCCTGCAATTACAGAGAGAAGCGCTCCCTGGAACCAGAAGAAATTAATGAAGCGTCAACATCACCCTTTGCACAGCATTACAGTCTTATGGAAATTCCATATATTAGATTTAGAAGACATAATCTATATAAATCCAGTGTAAAAATAAGTCAAATTAATATAAAAAATAACATTAATATTGGTAAATAAATTAAGAACTATCAATATTGAATAAATGTGTTAGAATTTTATGCAATTTATTAATTATAATATTTGTTGGCCAAAACAATGATATGGCATTCAAATTATATTTTATATATATATAATAAAATTGCTTTTTAATAGTAGTTTTACCATCAAGTTTTGCTAAAATAAGAGAATTTTTAATGGACACATATAGTAGTGTAACAACATACCCAGCTGCTTAATGAACTGTATCTCTCTCTCTCTCTCTCTCTCTCTCTCTCTCTCTCTCTCTTTTATGTGCCTGTATAGAAACTGACTTTAAAAAATAAATCTAGCTTGAAAAAATAAGTGTGATTAAAAAGTATGTCAATACGCCCTGGTCTCCCATTTACAGTATGAATAATAATGTAAAGGAAAAGCAATAATGAACTGGAAAGTAAAGGACTTTTATGTTGACTTGACAAAGTCTTGTCTGAAAGTTTGAAAGAGTTATACACTTCCTAGCATGTTTTATCGTGTTTGCTAACAAGTTTTATAATGTTGTTGTTAGCATGTCTTACAATGTGTCTATCATTATTTAGCATTTTGTTCACGTTTGTAGCACGGTTTAGCATGTTGCAAGCATGTTTTAACATACTGATAGCATGAATTATCATATTGCTAGAATGGATTAGTATGTTACAAGCACGATTTGAACATGTTGTTAACATGTTGCTAACATGTTTTAGCACTTTGCTAACATGAATTAACTATGCTAGCATGGTTTTATTACTAGCATGAATTAGCTTGTTGCTAGTATTTTAGCATGTTGTTAGCATGAATTACTGTACCACGTTGCAAGAATGTTTAAGCATAAATTAGCATGATGCTAACATGTTTTAACACACTGCTAGCATGAATTAGCATGTCACTATTGTGTTTTTGACATTTTGATAGCATGAATTAGCACATTGCTAGCATACTTTAACATTTTGATAGCATTTTTTACCATGTTGCTAGCATGTCCTAAGCTAGTTGCTAGGATTTGCTAGTGATAGGTATTGTGGATGAAGTTTAAAGTTATTGTATAAAAGTAACTCTCTCACATGAACCAGATCCACAATCGCCTCTCACATAAGACTCACAGTTAGCTTCACAAACCAATTATCCAAGAATCCTTCAGGTTGTCATGTTCCCAGCAGCACTGCTTCGTAACAGAACTGTTAATAATAAATAATTATAGAAACAGGGTGTAAATTCACCCTTGCACATATAATTATTAGCCTACCTCCCATGCTCAGTGCTCTTTGTCACACAATCTTTTACAAAGTTTCCTTGCAATCTGTATTAGGCCCAGTTCCAGGCCTGAGCTCTTTATCTAGACTTTAATAGAGATGAAACCCCTCCATTCATGAATAGAACTGTCTTGAATCTTAAGCATTGTTCATTATACTACACATAAGGGAAAGTGTATTGTAAAGGCCTTCTTTTAAATAAGGACATCCATTTCTTTTGGGAGAACTTCACCTGCCAGAAAGAGGTATGATTTAGTTTTTCCTGAGAGGATGCAAATGAAGAGTACTTAAGTAGGATACTTGTGGCACGTCAGAGTTCTTGTCAAGTACTCATGATACCCACTTGAGATAAGTCTTGCTTTCCTGTATTAATATTCGTATTACTTCAAGTCATGAGGTAATGATTGAAATACGTATAGAGCATCTTGGGATATGAGTGTTATTGCATGTCAATCTTGATTTTGTTTCTAATCTGAAGTGGTCCTTTGTGTTCTAAAGTAGGTTCTGATCTCTCCATTTTTGTCAGACCCCTTGGTGCAGAGAGCAGAGACCCCTGAGTGATGTGCCCCAGAGTGATGTGCTATAATACATGAATGAAAAGGCTAATATAGTGAATATATACGAAATTAGAGTTCTCTCTAGAGTTCATTTCTCTAGCGAACTACAGTAACATGCTGTGGACTTGCCTGAGGTAAATATAATGCTACGTGAGATATGATTCTCAAGCTGTTTTATTGATGTCTTTCCACAGTTGAAACACTGGTTGAGAGATTACATGTAAACACACATCGATCGATCATCTCTTCTTTTTCTTCTGTGCTTTTTACTGGTAGCAAACAGCATTACCGCACGCGCACCCCCTTCTGGATTGGAGTCTGTCACCTGCGACTGCATTAACTGAACCGTGATGTCGGTAACGATTCGGGACAAATACATGTACCGTTACACCCCTACTATATATATATATATATATATATATATATATATATATATATATATATACAGTACAGTCCAAAAAGTTTGGAACCACTAAGATTTTTAATGTTTTTAAAAGAAGTTTCGTCTGCTCACCAAGGCTACATTTATTTAATTAAAAATACAGTAAAAAACAGTAATATTGTGAAATATTATTACAATTTAAAATAACTGTGTACTATTTAAATATATTTGACAAAGTAAGTTTATTCCTGTGATGCAAAGCTGAATTTTCAGCATCGTTACTCCAGTCTTCAGTGTCACATGATCCTTCAGGAATCATTCTAATATGCTGATTTGCTGCTCAATAAACATTTATGATTATTTTCAATGTTGAAAACAGTTGTGTACTTTTTTTTTCAGGATTCCTTGATGAATAGAAAGTTCAAAAGAACAGCATTTATCTGAAATACAAAGCTTCTGTAGCATTATACACTACCGTTCAAAAGTTTGGGGTCAGTAAGAATTTTTATTTTTATTTTTTTTTTAAAGAAATTAAAGAAATGAATACTTTTATTCAGCAAGGATGCATTAAATCAATCAAAAGTGGCAGTAAAGACATTTATAATGTTACAAAAGATTAGATTTCAGATAAACACTGTTCTTTTGAACTTTCTATTCATCAAATAATCCTGAAAAAAAAATATTGTACACAAATATTTTGTAAAATTGTACACATTAAATGTTTCTTGAGCAGCAGATCAGCATATTAGAATGATTTCTGAAGGATCATGTGACACTGAAGACTGGAGTAATGATGCTGAAAATTCAGCTTTGCCATCACAGGAATAAATTACTTTGTGAAATATATTCAAATAGAAAACAGTTATTTTAAATTGTAATAATATTTCACAATATTACTGTTTTTTACTGTATTTTTAATTAAATAAATTTAGCCTTGGTGAGCAGACGAAACTTCTTTTAAAAACATTAAAAATCTTAGTGGTTCCAAACTTTTGGACTGTACTGTATATATATATATTACTTTTTTGCAGTCATATATTTTTATATTACATTTTAATTGTACTTAAGAAATTGTTATTTCTATTTTTTTTATGTATTATTATTATATGCATAAAAACAGTGGAAGCTTTCTTCAAAATATCTTCTTTTATGTTCCACATCAGAAGAAAGAAAGTCATACAGGTTTGGAACGACATGAGGGTGAGTAAATGATGACTGTATTCTTCATTTTTGAGTGAACAATCGCTTTAAGTGAGAAAATGCTGCCACACTTAGAATTTAAACATCATATTGTTAAGGTGCTGAAGTTATGAAATATTACTGAATTTTATAAAACTGATAATGATGGCTTTGGAAACCATTTGGCAAGGATTTTAGAAATTTGAAATATTGATATTTTACTTAATAGAGATTAATGATATAGAGACTCAAGAAAATTGCATTTAATGCAACTGTACGCTATGTGGGTCATTATTAGGGGCTTGCTTGCTCTGGCTTAACCAAAAATTGGTCCTTTTTTTTTACTGGAAATTGAACTGATGCACACAGAACAGAAAATGATTGTAATGACAGATATGTTTCTGAATTGAACTACTCCATATGGGAAATATATCATGATATACACAAACACTTGGTGCATTTGATTATTATTGGTGCAGTGTGATTGTTAAAAACATACTGTATCTTCTTAGTTAAGCTTAAGTTGAAGTTATTTTTGATTAATTATCATTGTACAGTGTACAATGACTTTAATTAAAATGCATTATTTTCATTTATAAAGTCCCGTTGTCTTTGATAAACAGTGAAAGATTTGCTTTAGAGGCACGTAATGGGCTTACAAATGGTCCGAGGCTTTCGCTAATTGAAGTTTTTGCATGCTACTTAGATATTGATGCTTTTATGCTTTTACTATGGACATTCATAAGAAGCAATTGCAAACCAAGAGATTATTTGCAATCAACTTGCTGAGAAAAAGAAAAAAAAAAAGTCACCGAAGAACCCTTTAGTTTCACACAGTTGTTCTCATTTAGACGCATAATGACAAAGCTACTGTTTGTTTTCAGTGCGGCCACAATAGCTCAACCCACAGACAGCCTACTTCTTCCCCTTCCCGTCTTTGCTTTGGTTTTTGCCACAGAACAGCCAAATCCACCACTAGCATGTAATTACTGCCCATTAAGAGACCTCGATCTGTTTTTATGACCCACATTCATTTTTATGCACTCTATTCTAAGAGGCTTCTTCCTCTCTCCCAGGCATCCCTCCCTCTTTTTCAAAGCCTCTCTCTTAGACTGATTCTTTCTCCTCTCTACCCCCCATCTGCTGTGCTGGCACTTTGATAGTGGAATAGCCGAGGGGACCCACATCCCCTGAGCTTCCAGTCAATATATCATATCTATACCTTGAAGGAGATACAGAGGGCAGTTGCAATGCAAATAGGCAAAGATGTACGGCACACACATTTGACTGTGTTGCTAGTTGAATGCGGGCGATAAAGGTCAAATGTCTAAAAGCAATTCACATCTATCTCTCAAATTATGCTACTTGTCCTTTTACAGCTTTTTATGTGCAACACTGATGGTGCAAAATAAATGTGTTGTAATTAACAATATGATATCTGGGAAATCTGATATTATCCAGAATTCTTCTAATGGTTTGTAATTATAATAGTTTTACTTACAAGGAAATGAATACTACACTTGAGAACATGTAATTGTAAAAACTAATGAATCCTCATAATAATAACAATAATTATTATTATAAATATTAACAACAACAACAACAACAATAATAATGATAAAATTTGGCATTATTCCTTCTGCGATAAAACTATTATTTTTTTTTTATCCCATTAATGGATAGTGCCAAATTTATACTTGTTATACTTTATACTTGAGTATTAATAATATATATTATTTATATATATAAATATATTATTTATATATATAAATATATTATGTATATATTATATACTTGTATTTATGTATTTATGTACTTAAATATTAATCTATATTCTAATCTTAATCTTAATATTAATCTATTAATCTATATTAATCATAAATATTATCTATTTTTAAAATAATATTTTAATATTAATATAGTTTCAGGATAATGTTTTACCCGCATGTGTATATTTTTTCATTATATAAATGGGTCATTATGAAAATATACCACTCATTTGAAATATTTCATGATCTGTAAGCATCAAAAAAAAAAAAAAAACTCTATTCTAGAAAAAAAAAAAAAATTCAACATGGGTGCCACCATGTTGAGATCACATGACTCAAGGTAATAATTTTAATAATAATAACAATAATAATGTGTTTATCTAGCACTTTCATCCAGTATTCAAGGTGATTTACATAGCATAAAATAAAAATAAAATAAAATAAAAAAATTACTGTGAACAGCAGTTAGTAAACAAACTTAGTGAATAGTCAGTGAAACATTATAAATAATTTACTGAATGCACCTTTTTTATTTGCTGTAAAGTAATTGTTGCTTTGATTCTTTCAGGAGGAGCAGGAGTAGAGTGTTCTCTAACCAGAGTTATGAAACTCTGAACAAGGCCTGTTTTGTTCTCAAGGCAGGTTTCCACGAGAACGGCGAAATATCACTTTCAAAGGTGCGGTGTAATGCTAGCCACGGGCTCCAGGTAGATTGGGTCTTCACTTCGTTTCTGCCAACCCCTATTTTCTGATGGTGCAGGTGTGCAGTCCAGATTAAGGTCCTCATATTAAACTCCCCAACCTAGAAAGGGAGTCGCCAATCAGTTCACATTTCTCACCCTCTGCTTTTCCCGAAGCTCTGGAGCTTGCTTTAAAAAAAGCCCATGTGCTTACCATATAATGAGTTACTGAGTTGAAATGAAGGCAGATCAAGGTCAACGTTTCACATCTATCAGAAGGTGATAGCACATACAAATAAGACAAAGTTGTAACATATTCATACATTGCTGTTAACAAATCACGAGTCCTGTCAACTTCCTCAACTTTGCAATCGATCAAAAATGTTTACTCTTTAGACTGCAACATATAATACACACTGAAATATACCTTTCTTCCTAGAATCCACCTACAGACATGCACTGAAACTGGAAACATGAAACATGAAACACTCTTAGAACTAGCAAAGACAACTTGTAGAAAAATTAGTGTAAGAGGCAGTGTGATTGTGTGAAATTTTGCTTTTATACAACACTTCAATAAACTACACGGTAATGTTGAGTAACTTACATTTTAGTCACTTTTGTCAGTTACTTTGTCTGTTTTTGTTTTGCCAACAAAAAATATTTCCAAAGAAAGCCACAGCAGAGGTGTTATTTCATTTGAGAATCCAATATTTTTTAACAGATCAGTTGATTCAGTGGCTTCATTAAAGCTGTTATTTTCGTTGCAAGATGAATCAGTATTTTGAATAATCGGTTGTGTGAATGATACAATGACTCTAGCTGTGTCTACAATTTCATACTGTCTAGTAACTACTACATTTGGTTTGAAACTTATTTTGTAACTGTTAAAAAAGTAGTATGATTATGTCACGTTTATGGTCAGTTTGTTTCTGTTTTTCATTGACTTTCAGTTTGCTTTCATCAGTCACATGTTTCTTTCTCTTTGTTTTCCACCACTCATCTGTTTCCTTGGATACTAATCGTCCACCACAGCTGCTCATCATTTAGTTTGTTACCTCTGTGTATTTAGTTCCTCTGTGTTCAGTCTTCAGTTGTTGTTTGTGTATGCGTTCGTGTGCACACTGTTACGCCTGCCTGCCTTTTTGGTTAACCATATTTATATGTTAATCCTGTCTTCAGTCGTCTTCATCTTCAGACCCTGTGTGACAGACTGGTAGCATGAATGAAATTTGGACGTACTTCCTCTGCCTTGTTGTCACTGTCACATGACCTACCAGCATCAATTGCATTGCTTCACTGTCATTCACAAATCCTCTTCCCTGGTTTCATGGGATAGCAATCTCGGCAGTAGTTTTGAAGTTTTTAATGAAGTTTTGAAGTTTTTTAATAAAATGAACATAATAATAATTTGGCAAACTGTTTTTTGCTTACTATATAGACCCCTTAATCGCCTACGTCACTGTGACGTCACCGCTTTAGCTGGAGGCAAAACATAAATAAGAACTCATAGCAGGCGCGCTAAAAGTTTGAGGTTTTGACTTTAAAATGTCGTCTTGTTGTGTTTTTGCTTTTGGTCCAAAACTATAGTTTTACCAGATCCCGGCAAGACATTCCTTCACAGAAATCAAAAAGATAATTGTAGTTGAATGCAATACGGCATACAGACTGGACGGAGACGATCATAAATAATACTCGTGTTTGCAGTGCACACTTCATATCAGGTAAAATAATCGATGCATATGTAATGGTGTGTTGGTTTTATCTAGTACAAATCAGCAAGTTTCTGTTTTATAGGTGAAAAGTCGCCAACTTTCAGCGCACTAGCTAGCTTAAATGTTAAACAAACATACAGCGATAGATGTGTGTGCCATCCTTTGAATGGTCTCTTAAAATAATCCACATTGCTAGCCATAATCATAGTTAGTCCAGCGTTAGGTTACATTAGACAATAAGCCTTGACAAAATTCCCCGAACCACCTGAAAGTAATTCATATGTTGTCTAGGAAACATCCAAAACTTAAGTTAATTTACAAAAAGCTCTGTCACGGTCCCGCAGAGTCAGTGACTGTACATATTCGGACAGTTCTGAACCTTCTTCTGCATCTATGTTTAATAAATCCCTCCTAAAACATGCTAGCTTACGCTTGTCAACATTGAGTCCAGCGTCTCTTTTTGCCTACAGCTAAGCCCCGCCCACCAGGAAACGTTGCAATGTTTACAAACTTTTAAGGGGTCTATAGTTTGGAAGAAGGCATGTTCAGACACAGCACATGTCATGAACTCACTTCGTTCCTATACAAATCAGTGTTTTTGAACAAATCAGTTGAATGAATGACCGAAATGACTCACTCATAAAGAGTTTTTTCTTTGGTCATGTCTTATCTTACCTCCAGCAGTAATCCAGGACTGCTATGGGTGACATTGAAGAGAGAAAAAAGACCTGATTCAGACATCGAACTTTTGAACCAGTACAGGAGTCGTGTGATCATAGCGCCACAGTGTCGACTCATTCTGCTTTCTTGCATTTGTTTGTTTAATACCAAACTAGGCTTTCTCCATGGCATAATTAAATCAGTTCTAATGTACTATTTATGCATGCAGCCTCTGCATTATTCAAACAACACTTTTGCACATTATTGCATTTTTGTTGAAACACAAGAACTTGTGAGGTTGCCATTATTGAACAGCAAAACGTTCTCCCCGAAACCCCTCCCGAGATGCCATTTATTATTAATTTATCCCCCGCCACCTCCAAAAATGAGCACAGAAGAGATTCAGAATGCATTCCTTTAGAATGCTGCATTAGCATTTTACTCAAAATGAGCAAAACACTTTTCAGTATGAGCTTAAAAAACAAAACAAAAAAGCAACAACACTGTTGTTTATATTATTGCCTGGAATGGCAAGGCATTGTGCTGATATGATGGTGAAGTGGGGAAAGTTTTATCCTCTTGGTGCTGTGCTGAAGTTGCTGGGCTAGCTGTATTGTTTGTTTGCCTGAAGAGATCTATCAGTGAAGCAGGGAACAAACCAAACAGAAAATAAAACCTCCATTAAATTGATGAAAAAAGTAAATATGAAAAGCAACCAGGGTCGAGAGGCCTTTCTAACTAAATATGACAAGATGCTAACAGGAAATGAGTTGGAGAGCACTTATCAATTAGACTGTTGAGTTAAACTATTTAAGTTGACATTAAAAATGGAAGTCTGTTTTTCTAAATGCATTTTATTGATCTTATTGTGAACAATTCATCCATTCATATGTTTCTTTTTTTTATTTGCGATCATATAATAATATAATTTGACTTAAACTGTCATTTTTAATCAAAATGTCATAAATACGATTTCGGATCTTCTGGTGACATATGCCAGACTTCTCAAATAATTTCATCAGCTAAAACCACAGGCCTTTCTTACAATAAATTGCAAGCTCACATTAAGATGTGCCTCCATCCAATCAACACCCAATGGATCAAACCAAGCCAAGCCCAGCATTTATTTCCCAATAATCCTTTTTAATCTGATGTATTTCACAATACCGAAGAAAAGATCTTTTGCTACTTCCATTTACGGCTTTTACATAAATATTCAGAGTTCAATACAAATTAAGCTCAAGTGACAGCATTTGTGGCATAATGTTGACTCCTAAAGTAAATAATTTCGATGTGCCGAAGGCTCTTACAATGGAAGTGATTGAGGGAAATTTTTTGATTTAAAAGCAGAAATTTGAAGCTTGTTTTACAAAAGAACTTACATTCTTCTGTTAAAACTGGTGTTTTATTTGAGCTGTGAATTTGTTCACATCATTTTCGTTTCAGGGTTTTAGGTGTTACCTTGTCAGGCTAACAAAGTTGTAAAACTGGATGCTGTATAACTTTACACAGAAAAGGTTAGTGAGTGATTTTATCAAAAATCGTGTTAATACATATTGTTTTATGGCTGTGCTACAAGTATTGAGTATTATAATGTTTATGCATTGTATATGTATTTTTTTTTTAAGGAAAAGGAGGAACAAGTTAAATAAATTTTTCTAGTACTAATCAACATTGTCACACTCTTAAGAAAAATGGTTCTAAATAGTAGCAGATTAGGGTTCCTCAGCCTGTAACATTAGCAACTGTAACATTTTGGTGCTAAACAGAACCGTTTTTATAAGGTTCCGTAAAGAACCATGCTTTAAGTAAGCAATAAGTTATGATACAGCACAGCCTCTCGTAAGTCACGGCTGAAGGGTGCTGTTAATCACGACGCGAAGCGGAGTGCCTGCAACCCATTCAGCCGTGACTTATTCACGATACAGCACTAGCCTCGAGTACCTTATTGCTTTTATAAAACGGTTACCACACAATACAAACATTAAAGCCAAAAATATGTATCAATGAAACTTTCATGAAGTAAACTTTCCCTAAAAGCCTTTCTTCCGCCCAAAAATATAGTCCCTGACCGTGAACAGACCATGCCATTAGATGGCGGCAAAGACTGTCTTTATGAGTGTGTCAGTCAGCGAAGACTTTTACATTGAAAAGACTGAATTGTTGTGAACACGGAACAAAACGCAACTGATAAATGCTTTGACTAGCGCTGTCAGTCACGGGAAAACCCCTTAACTGTTAAAAGGACAAGATAATACATCGGACATTTAAACAGATTTTTTTATTATGAACATAGGACTGACCTGAAGGAAAATGCTAAATCTGAATGCAGGTAATAAACTCGTTCAATCGATCTCTTTCTCACAATACTCTTCTACATAATACAGTAAGCTTCAATGAACAATATCAACTGAGAACAAACAGTTCACATTGCTAAGAGTGGTTGCTAAGGGTGTTGTGATACACAGAACCATTGTGTAAAGCGGTTATAGCCTTGAATAAAACACAGCTATTGACTAATCAGAATCAAGGACAGGAACTAACTGTTTTATAAGAACCTTAATGGTGTTGTAAATAACCTTTTAAATAATAGTTAATTAATAGTACACTTTTTGCCCCTCTACCTGGTCTTATAATACCTTTTACATTAAAAAAAAAAGTTAAGTACTTAAGACATGGGAAATTGAAGTAAAAATAACAGTGCTGTAACAACAAATGAATAAATACATAAAGAAATAAAACACAAAATAGAAACCCAAATTAAATGTAATGAAGGCCAAGTTCAACAATCCTCTATGGTGTCTTTACGTCCATCATTATCTATGTATTTTGATGCAATTAAGTGGCAGTTTTTCTCCGCAGATGAGGAGGTCATGGGGTGTGAGAGCATCTGTCTGGGTAGAAATGCACAAATGAGTTTAGAGTCACACTGTGTCCCTTGTTTAAGTAAAAGCAATTAAGTTTATGAAGGCCAAAAAGCCATTGTGAATGGACAGTAGCCTGTGTGAACTTTTCACACAGGAAAAAGTGATTAAAAATTCATTAATGTCATTAAAGCTTTAATGTTTGTTTGTGTGTGTGTGTGTGTGACTGGGCATGTATATGCATAAACTCAAGTAATAATTAAAAACTAATAATATGGAACATAAATTCAGTATCTCTGTCACTTACTGCTCAGTTTGTTTTGTTGGATGAGGTGAGGTGGCTTTGAAAGGATTTTTTGACAGTTATGTTCATGATGATATGGTTCTAAATAGAACTGTTAGAACCTTGTATAAAGAACCTTTAAAGAACCATCAAAAGTGCTGTCAACTTGAATTGAACCTAGAATATTCTATTAAGTCATCTTGATGATTAGGACTGCTCTCCAGCTATAGAAGTTAAACTAACACATTTGAAATGTGTTACAACATTTGCACAATCACATTCCGGAGGCGCCCGGTTACATAACTCGCGCACTCCGCAAATGTTGTCTGATGATGTTAGTATCAAAGAATGCATTTTTACAGACAAACAGCTACATTACTTTAATGACCCCTTTGACTGATAGAAAACATTATGTTCATTTCATTGTGGTGCCGTGACGTGCGACGTCTCCATCGTTGCAAATTGTGTGTGAAATGCAAGATCTACAGGAGCAGATTGCACCTCTTCCCTAAGGTAAGATGTGAATAGGAAGCCCTCCAAGAGGAACAGCCAATGTGAGGTTAATTAAGCAAAGTGTATTCGGGGTTACGGTTCAATTGAAAATACAAATGACATCTGCCGTCGTTTGTCAATGTCGCTCGCTCTGCATGCCTATCAAGCAATCATTGTGTTTCGAAACTGCAGCCGAAAGGTCATGCGAAGAAACAGACAGCACACCTCTTCCATTTGTCTCCGGTGATACGAAATGCATTTACTTGGATGACAACTTTTGTCTGTAGCATGTGGCTGGTGCGAGAAGAGCTGCTTATTCACTTTCTCTTCCTTTGTGATTCGATCTGCACAACAAGCTAACGTTGTTACGCTGCAATATTGCTACATTCTGACTTATTGTGTGGATTGTGTTGTGTACACACAAATATTTATCTGTAACTTTGCACCAGGAGTCAAGAGGTTCCCAAGTTTCATCCATGGATGAAATTGCTTATACATTCCGGATTTTCATATCTCCGTGACTCTGTTGCCTGCGCGCCATGCATGTAGATAGGCAGTGGAAATATTTTCTCTGCAGTGTCTTTTTGTATATTCTAGGTTCAGTGCAAGTTAAGCTCAATCAATAGCATTCGTGGCATAATGTTGATTATCATAAATCATTTTCAATTAGAATTCTCAAATAGAGGTTATGATGAGACACTTACAATGGACATGATAGGGGCCAAGTTTTAGAGAATTTTATAAAATGTGAAGCTTATAGTTTTATAAAATATTACTATATATTATTTTTCCTGAAAAAAAAAAATACTTGTAGGCTATATATTAAGCTTTAAAATTGTTTAAATGATCATTTTAACAGGATTTTAGCATTTGCCCTTCCATTGTCATGGTGGTTAATTTTACAGAGAAAAGATTATTAATACATTTTTCAGTAACAATTTACTTTAGGGTCCAATTCTCATTATTAACTAGTTGCTTATTAGCATGCATATTACTAGGATATTGACTGTTTATTACATATTAAGCACATATTAATGCCTTCAATGCATGACCTTATTCTACATCCCTTAAAGGGTTAGTTCACCCAAAAATGAAAATTCTGTCATTAATTACTCACCCTCATGTCGTTCCAAACCCGCAAGACCTTCGTTCATCTTCAGAACACAAATTAAGATATTTTTCATATTTTTGTTAAATCCTATGGCTCAGTGAGGCCTGCATTGCCAGCAAGACACTTAACACTTTCAGATGCCCAGAAAGCTACTAAAGACATATTTAACAGTTAATATGACTACAATGGTTCAACCTTAATGTTATGAAGTGACGAGAATGCTTTTTGGGCGCCAAAATAACAACTTTATTCAACAGTATCTAGTGATGTGCGATTTCAAAACACTGCTTCATGAAGCTTCGAAGCTTTACGAATTTTTTGTTTCGAATCAGTGGTTCGGAGCGCATATCAAACTGCCAAAGTAGCATGATTTCAGTAAACGAGGCTTCGTTACGTCTTATGCCAAGTTTACACTACAGGATTTTAAGCCCGATTTGCAAGTTAATGAGCTCGCCGACAGGTCGGGCCGTGATGGGGGGAAAATCGGTGGGTGATCGGCGCTTGCCAATCTTTATGTGTGAAGTACTCAACGATGCATCAAAGAGGCTCGCTGGCGCGTCGCCGACACCTCATTGACGCCAGACAAATATCTAGCATGCTAAATGTCTGTAACGTTAGCTGTCGGCCGACTCGATACCCTGTGGTGTCACATGTCGCGACGCAACAGCTAATGAAATATACACTGATGTCTATGGAAGTAGCAATAACAATCCATTCAAATATAATTTGCCGACGTTTATTCATATCAGATACACATTGTGTAAGTAACTATAAAGCTCACTCTATTATTCTCCCAGTTCACCGGCCAAATCCCGGACAAATGGATGAATTCACGTTAAATATTAAGATCAAGGTCATTATATAGGTTTTTAAATGACAAAACACTCACTTGCACATATTTGAGAATCGGAATATCAGATAGTTGATGACATGGTGAGAAAAGCAATACATCTGTCATACAGTGTGGCCGACTGGCTGCGGTATGTCACGTGACAAACATGATGCGTCGTCGTGGAAACAATAAAGGGGAAACGTTCTAAAATAACAGTAGCCTTAACTCTGGGAGGTCAGCCAGGATGTTTTAAACTTATGTGTGAAAGGGTTATTTTAAATGTAATTCAAAATGTAATCTAATTTCCTCCTAACATCCATTTTCAAATAAAGTCATTGGGTGTCAGAGTTGTTGTCAGCTCATGTAGTGTGTAACCCACTGTTGCAGATCATTTACGTAGTGTCAAGTAGTGTGAACACCACAACGACTTAAAGACTCCACAGCAAGTCATGTAGTCTGAACAGCATAGCGATCTGCCGACGTTTAAAGTCCTGTAGTGTAAACTTGGCATTTAGTGTTTTAAAATTTCAATGGTTCACCACTGGGGGGCGTGACTTTGGCAGTTTGATAGACGCTCCGAACCACTGATTCAAAACAATAGATTCGTAAAGCTTCGGAGCTTAATGAAGCAGTGTTTTGAAATTGCTCATCAGATATTGTTGAATAAAGTCGTTATTTTGTTTTTTTGCCGCACAAAAAGTATTCTCGTCGCTTAATAACATTAAGGTTGAACCACTGTTGTCACATAAATATGTCTTTATAGCTTTCTGGGCATTGAAAGTGTTAATTGTCTTGCTGTCAATGCAGGCCTCACTGAGCCATCGGATTTTATGAAAAACACCATAACTTGTGTTCCGAAGATCAACGAAGGTCTTACGGGTGTGGAACGACATGAGGGTGAGTAATTAATGACAGAATTTTCATTGTTGGGTGAACTAACCCTTTAATCCTACCCAATACCTAAACTTAACAACTAGGCCTACCTACTAACTATTAATAAGCAGTAATTAGGAGTTTATCGTTGTATATAGTTAGTTAATAGTGAGAATTGGACCCTTAAACTAAAGTGTGACCAATTTTTTCATACTGAAATCATGTGAACACTCATATTGTTTGCGTCTTCTATTGAAACAGTGAGTATTTTAAGGAATTGGCCCCATTTACTTCCATTGTAAGTGCCTTACTGTAACCTAGATTAAGAAAAGGAGGGACCAATGGAAATTAATTTTTGTGGTGAACAACATTCTGTTTATTGAGCTTAACTTGTATTGATCCCAGAATATTCCTTCATTATTTTGGAAGAGGTTTGCCTTCACTTTCAACAACCTAAGAGGTTTCATCTGATGCGCTGAAATCACATCCATTTCATTTGGAAATGTAGTGCTGTGTTTCTCTGTTTAAAAGGCTGTTTTCATCTCGAAGTCGTTGTTTTTGAAGAAACTGTTTAGTCTTTACGAGTCCGTGTTCTCCTTTTGCTTGTTTGTGTTTCGCCAGTGTGCTGTGTCTGCTGTAAACATTTTCCAGGGATTGACGCAACACTGTGAATACTTAAATGAAATTTAATTAGACCTTTTCCAATTTCACCCCATGAATTTGTGAACTCTCACAGATGTTATTCATGCTTTCTTCATTTAAAACAAAATAGCAACATTTTTATCAGTCATAAGAACAAGTGCTGTGTTGCACACACTTACCATAAAATTGGCCCTATCCACAAATTGCAGCGTGAGGCATTTGGAACACTTAAATAAGTGCTTGGACAATCAATCCAGACTCCCTCAAGTAGCTGCAGAGATACAGGTGTCTTCAAACCATTAAGGCTGATGACACCAACAACTTACACAGTCATGAATTTTTAAATGTAATAATGGATTATTTATAACACTAACTGTCCATGCGGCGCTGAGGCACTCACGTTAGTTTGGTTGTGATGGAATTGCCATTCAATTTATGCTACGCTTCTCATTCATTGGATTACATTTGATCATGTCATTTAAATACAGGAACTAAATGTAGAATATGGTTGGATGAACAAAGCCAGACTGCAGATGCTAAGTATAGGTATTAACGTCTGGTGTGTCTCTACCTCTGTCAAACAAGCGAAAACTGAGAAACCGCAGACCAAAGCCGTGAGAGAAATCTTAGTGTCAAACTACTTTAAAAATGTCAGTGTAACCTGAGAAATGGCATTTAAATAAACCAATGGCTTCTTGTGTGTCGCTCTCGAATTGTAACAGAGTATTCAAAGATATCTACAGTGTTTGGCCCGTAACTCTCGTCTTCTGTAAAAATGTTAAGTGGGACCCATTTCGTGAGATTTGCTTAATAATTTAACACGGCCTTAAACCAATTCACTTCAAGTGCCCAGATGGTGTTTTTATTAGGCAAATGTTCAGTACTCAAGTAGAATAATTTACACACCTTAAAAAAAAAGCCCCGCTACAGTACCTTCAAGCCCTGCAATCCACTGAACTCAGAATAATTCACCACATGCTGCTCTGCTGATATTCAGCTCAACAATAAAACGAAGAGAAAAAGTCTTTCCTGGATATCAGTTTGTATTCACATAGGTTTACGGACAGTTCTGACATTGTGAACTTGAGTCAACACACTCTGGTTCCTCAAAGACTCTGTGATCAATCCACAACGGTTCTTTCTCCAAGTAAAGACGTGTCTACAATCAGACATGTGGATGTTGAATATCTCGCAGCTTGAAGCAGGGAATTCATTCAAATTTGGTGGAGTGGTACTTACTGTGAGTACCTATTCTACTTCTTGTTTTAATTTGAATTGAGTAATAAAGTTACCAAAATAGCTTCTTAAACCGGTTCTCTATTTAGTATGCAGAGAAGAATGTTAAAAAGTCAGGTAAACGAATTGCTCTGTCCTAATTGGCATAAAAGAGCACGTTCACATTTCTCTCATGTTTCTTTTGATTGGATCAGACTAGCGTCGTCCTTCTGATATGGAAATTGAGCTACCAACTCAGATGAGCGAGAAAATGTCAGCGTCATTAAAATGTGGACGACGGCCTTTTGATTACTTTCATTCTGGGCAAAAAGACTGTCACCGAGGAAGTAAATTATGAATAACTTGGAGAGCTATATTTGTTTCTCACTGGTTTAAAACAGTTACGTCAGATGGGATACAGGTCTTTTACAACGGATCACAGCATGTAACGCGGTCGACTCAGCTATGATCAAAAGAGGGAGAAACAAGTGAAGTGTGAAATAGCTTCCCATGTTGCAGTCTATATAGTATGCAGGCGGTTATATGAAGCCTGTAAGACAGACGTTTTTTTGCCTAAGGGCAACCTACTTTACTCATTCGAGGAAAGAGCCAGTCGAGAGTTTACACTTGAGGCCAGAAGCATAATTACAAGAATTTTACCATGGCAGGGAGAACCTGGAGTGTTTAAACATCTGTAACGCAGTGCTTTTTTATTCTATGTGCATGTCTCAAACTTTGATTTAATATTCATTTGTTGTTTGCTTTGTGAATCTTTTATATTTTTACACACAGTGTTGTACCAGGAAAGTGGTGGTCGTGTGATTTCTCTCTTAAACTGTTTTACTCAGTACTTAACTCAGCCCTTGTTTCAACACTCCTTATTCTTAATCATAGTTACCACCAAATATACCATAATTCAAACAAGACTAGTCTTTGTACAAGCTACTTAATTTTTCAGTTTCTTGATAGAATATTTGCACATAAAGTAAAATTAATTTTAGCATTTATCTAGTAAGTTTTTTTTTGTGTGTGTGTTTGTAGTTAAAGTCCTTTGCAATACTTTTTACTCAAATAATATGACTGAATTAAACCACTCTTATAAAGTGTATGCTTTACTTAGAAACATCTAAGTAAATAATGCAATAGATATTGTGTATACGCCATATCTACAGAAGTAAAGTGGCACCTGAACACAGAGACCTCAATACTTGGTACACAATACACAATGACGGTAACATTCGATGGATCGTTTTTGAGAATGTGTAATTTTAAGTATAAAATGAACTCCAGATGTCACAAAATGTCAAGTTACTAAACCTAACAACAAAAGCAATGATAAATACAGCAAAAAATCAGCCTTATTAATTATTCATAACCAGTGTTGTGCAGTAACTAGTAACTAGTTAGTAATGATATTACTTTTTGCAGTAACTATTAGTGTAACTAATTACTAATAAGATTTTATTAATAATATTACAGTTACTGTCCATAAAACAGCTCGTTACTTAGTTACTTTTGATGCCTCCAATGCAATAATTCCTATATTTATTTTCGTAATTTTTTACAACTCGCACAGGTGCATGAAGTCACCAGTGCAGCAGGCAAGCTTGGAATATGGAAAAGCTTACATTCAGCGGATGGAAAAATTGCTGTTACATTGATTTTCTCAGGACAAAAGATGATCTCAACACCATTGTGTAAGTTGTGGCATTACTTTACTCTGGTATTACATGGCTTTCCCACTACATCCCTTTGATCCCTATATAAATTATATTACTATAATTAAAAATAGTTTTGGAAAACGAAACATTTTCTTACAAACGTATGTGATTTCTTTTGATAAAATGCATCATAAAATATAATCATATATGGGTAACAGAGAAATTATAAATAATTTCAAGTTATAATTATAAAAAAATATAATTAATATGGCAATTAATTATTTTTTATTTAAAAGTCACAATCAATCACCACTGAGTGATTGTAATAACATCTGACTGCGATCCAATGTGGATTTTGGTCAGACTATGAGGCAGAAATATGTTGTTAGTAACATTTTAGAAGAATTTTATGGGGAAGATACACAATTCTGTGGGGCATAAAGGAAAAGTAATATAACTAGTAGTGTAAATAATTACTGTTGCCAGAAAGTAATAAGCAACGTAATAATATTACATTTGAACTAGTAATGAGTAATACATTTTTCGAGTAACAAGCCCAACACTGTTCATAACCCCAGTGCATGATGGGAACACACAGGAAAATCTCCAGAGTTAAACCAACTCTGCTCAGAGTATATATATGGTCCCTCTCTAAATAGTCTTAAAATAACACTAAAGTTAATGAGATAATTAAGCAATTAATTAAGTGATGATTGTGCATTAGTGATGAACACCTGCTGTTAACAAGCAGAATCACTAAAGAAAAGAGAAACACAAGAACTACAACTGACTTCAGTCACAGCCTTATTAATTGCTTAATTATCTCATTAACTTTAACTCTGCTTTAGTGTTACTTTAACACTATTTAGAGAGGGACCATATGTACTCTGCACAGAGTTAATTTAACTCTGGGGATTTTACTGTGCACCAGTATGAGAAAAGTTGAGTAGGTTTTACTTAATTTTATAGCGCTGATAAGCTTGAATTGAGTAGTAGGCCTACTATAGAATTTACTTCTTTTTTTTTAAATTCTTGCCCAAACTAATCTTTTTATGTAGAAATTACATTAGTTTTGTCTGTAGTATTTACTTTATGTACTGCATTATGGATTATGATTATTAAATATCATACTATTATGACCTAACAGAAGCCAAATTCCACAATTTTATAATTTTGATCACAGAAGAAAAGTGCTCTTTATGTGTAGAGTAGTTCAACTATCAATATTTTAAATAAAACACTTACATTTTATGGAATGTTTGCAATGTTTAAATCTATAATAGACTGAAAAAAAAAATGCTATAGAGCAGCGAACTGTTGCTATGTTTACTCCCTTTAGCTCACGTCTATTTAGCGAAAACTTTCGCGCTGCTTAAATATACAATTATTAAATATACAATTATGCAAAATGCATGCAAATGCAAACGTTAATTTAGTTTGGCCAGACCCCCCTCTAAACCCCCTTTAATAATTCTCTACCTGATTTCAGCTGCAAGTTAATTTAATCTGAAGTAGATATGTAGAACGAACATAATACGTGCCTGGTTAACTGTCAAGCGTGCTGTAGTGCGTCTCAGTGTGTGTCTTTAAGTAGTACGCTGCGGTAGGAGGAGTTGTAGCGGTTGTGACGCCGCCAGCGGAGCCGTGGTGCTGAGCTGAACAGCGCCTGTCCACCTGCAGTAGGGCGCGAGACCGACCGGGACAATATTCTCTGCGCGTCGTTCAGCGGAACCCTGCTACCGACAGCACATCTCACAGGAATTATCTCTACGTTTGTGAATAACAAACACCTGCCTCCTCTGCTGATGGCAAAAATGAAAACCGGCTGCGCGATTCTTGTGGCGTGTGCCTTAGTTGTGGGCACATCTTTGGTAAGTCCAAATGTTTTATTTACAAACATTCTGGAAGTACTAGTACTTGAAATTAGACACTAGTAGGCTGAACATATGGAGTAGTACACTTGTGTTTGTGCATTTTCTGTCCGTACTTACTAAAAGAATACAGTGGTGCATCGAGCGTTCACTTTGTCTGTTTGGAAATCAAAAATTGCTTTCGTAGCACTTCTATAACAGTCGTTTTTTTCGTCTTCTTTCTCTTAAATAACATTCAAACAAGGAAATCAGTTTGTGTTGAACACTGGTCGTCTATCAGTAAGCTGCAGTGGCTTGCAGCTGCACTTTTAACACACATTGCAGAGGATGCGGCGATGCCTGTGGTGTGTCTGGTAATAGTGCTGCTCTGTCGTTACTGGAGGAGTATGTGAATATGCAAATCGATTGTATTATAATATTAATATTAATGTTAATGAATGAGTATTCATTATCCTATTCTTAATGGGTACGTCAGGAATGGTTTAACTTGTAGCACACTAGGGAACTAGTTGCTTTGGTCTGTGATGTCTTATACATTTAGGAATTATGAAAGAAGAAGAAACGCACACATATAGGCTACCAGTAAATGAAATCTAGGAGGTGCTGGGGTGATGAGTAAATATAAGTTCTGGAAATAAGACGCATATTACTGTTGGATGTATGGCAGATATTGACATTCTCTTTGATGACTCATTCAGAATAAAATCTGTATCCAACTGGAAGTGAAATGTAGCTGTAGAGCTGCATTCACATGGTGGGCAGAGGAAGCGCTGCTTTAGAAAGTAACCATCTCACAGCCCTCTGACTAATGTGATCTGTAGGGATGCTTTGACAGACTATTCCTCCGTGGATATATGAAAGAGCTTAGTGCGTCGGCTCTTTGTTGTCTTGATTTTCAGGTTCATAGTTGTCTGTGCTCCAGAATGGAAAAAATATATAGGGGGAGAGAGAGAGAGAGACCCCTAAAGGCAACCTCTCGTTCAGTTTAGAAACATCGAGGCCTGAGCTTGAACCTTGAATCTTTTTAGAAAAGCCCACCATACTGAGACTGGGATAACCTGAATATGACCCACCATCTAATTATGCTAAATCTCCAATGGTGAGCACTATTCATTGATGCATACACACACTCTCACACACACTAGGTCACTATCCTAAAATAGATGCCACTGTAATGGGCACAATTTCTCTACTGATTCACATGGCAGAACTCCAGCGCAACCTTCTTTCCTCTGCACTTCCTGTGTTCCAACGCATCCCTGTTTTTTCCCTCGGTTTATTTTAATCATCAAACAGGCTCATTTAGCTCTTATTAAATTTTCAGAGAATCTCTTGATGTTTTCACTCGTATACATTTAAAAAAAAACACCATCAGGGCATAAGAATGCAGGCCTCTGAATGAGAATTAAATCACAGATTTGCTGCTTTTGATTTAGAATTTGTTCATTTGCATATTTGCATAGATATTGAATATTCACACACTCAGCTGGACTACAGCAGTGATTCGCAACGCTGCAAATACACTCCGGAGGGTATTTAAGCAGGTTACAGGGGTTCTTGGAAAGATTTAGCTTTGTTACAGCTACAAAATAGAAATAATACTAATAATATTTTTTTAAAATGTTTAAATAATTGACTAATCTTGATTAATCTCAAGACTTTTCCAGAATCTTTTAAGGAATTATTTAAAACAAAAATGTAATGTGTTCTAGTTTCTTAGATTTGCATAAAAAAAAACATGTTTATATATATATGTGACCCTGGACCGCAAAACCAGTCATAAGGCGCACAGGTATATTTGCAGCAATAGCCAACATTACATTATAAGCATCAAAAGTATATTAATTATTTTCTTTTATGCCAAAAATCATTAGGATATTAAGTAAAGATCATGTTCCATGAAGATATTTTGTTAATGTGTATATATATATATATATATTTATTTTTGTGAGTGGGTATGTATTGCTAAGGACTTCATTTGGACAACTTTCTAGGCGATTTTCTCAATATTTAGATTTTTTTTGCACCCTCAGATTCCAGATTTTCAAATAGTTTTATCTCAGTTTTATCCTAAAATTGTCTTATCCTAACAAACCATGCATCAATGGAAAGCTTATTTATTCAGCTTTCAGATTATGTATAATGTGGTCCAGGGTCACATATTTGACCCATGTTTATTTATGTTTTAATTTTACTTATTGATTTATTTACTATTGATTTTACTGATGATACTGACTGACTAGAGTGATTATAATATAGTTGGTTAAAAGTGACTTATTAGTAATAATATTAATAATAAAGCTAAATTATATTCAGATAAAAGGAACACATTTCTGGTTTGCTGTCAATATGTTACTCGAGCCTTACTGAAGGCGAAACGGAGGGTACATAAGACAAAAAGGTTTGAAGCACTTGTCTATTGAACAGTTTTTCATGCCTATTGTTAAACGGTTGCATCCCTGCTCTGTGAGTTTGCCTCCTGAAGGTATTTATATCGGTTTCGATAACCTTGAATAAGAACCACAACCCTGTGGTCACAAATCAATTTGCCTAACCACTTCCCCTCTCCTGTGTCTTCATAGCCAATAATGTCTGTCTTTCTCAGGGGAGTCACGGAAGCGCTCAGACCATCGCTCCATGCAGACCAGGTTTCTCCCAGAGCTTCTACACCGTATTTGTCCCCAGGGGTGTGCTGCAAGGCCTGAACATTCACAAAGGTAAGAGCTTGCAGTGCATTGCATGATTCGGCACAGGTTTATATATATATATGTGTGTGTGTGTGTGTGTGTGTGTGTGTTAATCTCAGTGGAGCTTTAGCAACAGGTTTGTGGGTGAATGTAAATGCTTGTGCATTCCTCATTCTGTGCGTGTAGGCTAAATGTAATATGTTAAATATAATTTTAGCTTGATTATTGCATATTTATGGAGAATGCAGAATGGCTCCCAAATTAACAGGAGGTGGATGTTGTTGAATATTCTTCGGTACTCTCACATATGCAGTAGTTTAGACTAGTTGTGCTGTATGATTCCTCAAAAGGTGTTAACAGTGATTCAAAACCAGTTTCAGCCGGCTTCAAAATAAGCACAGTGCGGAATAACAAGCACAAATAAATGGTTTAGAAAGGAGGAGCAGAGATGCAGATATGCCAGCGTGCTGAATGTTGATAGTACACACAGGACCAGTAATGCAATTAGAACACGTTTAAAACACACTATGCTTCTCAAATGCAATTTGCAAGGTCTGAGAAACGTCAGGTGATGCATTTAAAGAAACATATCCATGCTGTGCCAGAAACGACGCTTCCATCTAGGTGGGTGTCATAAGCGTCTACATGTTCCAATTCGTCGAGAGCTACAGTTGGCACACGTTTGCATTAAAAAGATGTGCAAAGCCAGTGTTTCCTACTGATCACAATCAATATGCATATTATTCAGCTTTAGTCTGACTATCAGACAAACCTTGGCTGGATGATTAAAAACATAAATAAATAAAAAATGGAAATAAACCCATAATCTGAATTTAATGGATAGTTCAGTGGCCCGGCTGGCTACAGAAGCCTCATTTAAATCTTCTGTTCAGCTCCCGCTGGGTGTTTTTTGCTGCTTTGAGCTTTAAGCTTTTGCTTTTTTTTCCCGCTCCCCCTCTGTCCTGCATGTAATACAGTTCCTCTATTCTTTCCCACTTCTTTTCAGCAAGATTTCAGCTGTCCTTTTATTCTGTCGCTTTTCATTGCCATTGTGCATGCATGTGTGTGCGTTATGCAAGGATATGCTTTATCTGTGGAATTTGTTTTGCTGTTATGGTAGGAGAAAAGATGTCGGGGGGAAAATTGGACTTGCAGAAACAAATCATACAAGAAAATGGCACATTGATTCAATCAATTACCTGTTTTTTCCACCGCATTCAAACTTTGATTGAGTGTAACTGTTATCAGAGTAATCAATGGATTTATTCACGTGAACGTGGTTGTGTAGAGAGAGATTTATTAGTTGTTCTCAATCTAACTGCAACTTTTGCGCTGATGCGGGAGTGCAAGAATCGAATTTTTGCTGTAATTGCAGAAACTGCGCAACCGGTTTGGAAATACACGCTGCAATTATTTATAATTTATTCGTTATACATACTGTTCCCTGTTTATCGCACTTCTATGGCCTGTTTGTTTTGATTCCAGCTTGTGGAGGTGTTAAGGGAACATTGTCAGTCATTGACATGTCAGATGCGCTTGTTACACAGCAAGTCGGTTGAGTGTTGGCATGCGTGTCCAAGTGCTCGCGCATGAGTCAATCATTTTGTTTACTCGCGGATTTAGTTATGAGCATTTTGCTGGGATCGAGACTGTGCCCACAATATCCACTAGCGTGCAGGCAGCCACCTTTCCTTCAATATCCAATAGTGCACTCTTCATTTTAAAAACATGCTTACCCCAGCACAACTTGGCACTTGGGTGTATATCGTCAGGCTGCAGTATGAGCCCTTACAGAGAGTGATTAATGTACAGTCGCCGGCCTGGAGGAAGGGTGATGTGTTCAGAAGAACCATAGTAATCGGGGAGTGGGGTCGCCTCACAGGGACGTTAATGATAACAGCCTTGTGTAACCCAGAACCGTCAAAGGGGAGAGTAATGGGTGAGCCGGTGCGCTCGGTTGGGCCGGCGAGCTTCAAGTCGAGAAAATCCAGCGTCAATTTAGCCGTGATTGTAAACATTGGTCTGAATGCTAATGCCGAGATGGGAATTCTCAGGAGCGCGGTGCGGTCTGAGACTTGAACTTGGCGGAGGATTCGAGAGTAGAAAGTTCCGCTTGAGTTGCTTCCATAACTGTTTAATATGGCTGCGGTGCACTGGGGTGAGAGTGAGCGATTCATCTCAGTTCTCTAGGTACTGCTTAGCATTGGTCTCTAAAGCCTGGCCATCCAAACAGAATCAGATATGACTGCTCTTTCATGGCCAGAGCAGTCAGGGTGTCTGCCAGCTGTCTGCTGGTCTCGCAGCTGCTTACGATGCAATTTGCTGATTCCGTTTAATTACACCAGTAGCTTGTTGTGTTTATTTTCTATTCATTTATGAAGGTGTTTGTTCGCACCGGGCATTTTAATTATAGCAAAGTTTGGGTATTATGACAAAGACGGCACATTTATACCCATTATCCTATAATCTTCATGATCACTTTTATTGTACTTCTAAGGATAACAAGACATGGCTCTCGAATTAAGTTGACCGGAGTGGTTATAATTCAACCATCCAACATTTCTAATATCTTTTACACAGTAAAAACAGACAGCGTGAGTCTCTTCAGGCGCTCTGCCTCACTAGACGTGATTCATCTTCACTCAGCATGTGAAAAGATTCATCATTTATGCTGACAAAATATAAATGCCAGGGTTGTCACATATTCAGCTGGCCTCGGGAGCGTATGAAAGGCACCCACATGGCCACAGTAAATAGGTATGGTAAGCATTTGTGTTTTACATGATTGGATTCCAGATCCTAGATGGTAAGTTTTGAACCGCATTCAACATTGACTGATGATGCGATCATTTAGCATGGCTCGTTATTGCGGTAGGCAGTCTAGCTCAGGAGAGAATGATGTTTTATGAGGTTTTATTGTGTTACGTCATGTCTTCAGGCGTTTATGCAAACATTTATAGACGTATAAACTCATGCATAAATACCCCATCTTGCTGTGTTGACGTGCACGGTGGGGTCCAGCCTTTGAGACCACATTCGAGATATGAGATTTAAAAGAACAAAGGAGCTTTATATATACAGTATATAAAAAGAACAAATATGTGACATTGTGTGCAAATTTTTTCGACAATGATCATGTGTACAAAAGGTCACGAACCTATGGAGTTCATGAAGTTCGTGTGCTGCTGTCATGGTAACACTTTACAATAAGTTTCCAATTGTTAACATTAGTTAATTACATTAGTTAACATGAATTTACAATGAAAAAGCATTTATTAATCTTAATGTAATTGAATTCATTTACTAATACATCATTAAAATAAATTTTTTAAAAAAAAAATCTGTTATTCGTATTTAATGTAGCTAACTTGAACTAATTATGAACAGTTGTATTTTTTTTTTATTAATTGATGTTAACAAAGATTAATAAATATTGTAACAAATGTATTGCTCACTGTTAGTCAATGCATTAACTAACCTTAACTAATGTGACATTATTGTTATGTTACCGCTGTCATTAAAGCAATAAATAAATGAATTTAAAAAAAAATTAAGAAATACAGAAATAATATATGTAGAATAACTGTTTTCTACTTTAATATATTTTAAAATTTTATTTATTCCTGATGGTAGAGCTGAATTTTCAGTAGCCTTTCAGTCTTCAGTGTGACATGATCCATCAGAAATCATTTTAATATGCTGATTTGGTGCTCAAGAAGCATTTCTTATTAATATCAATGTTAAAAACAGTTGTGATGCGAAATATTTTTGTAGAAACCGTGATACTTTTTTTTTTTTTAGCATTCTTTGATGAATACAAAGTTCATAAAAACAGCATTTATTTACAATATAGTATTCTTTTGTAATATGTTTACTGTAATATGATTCATTCAATGCATCCTTGCGGAAATAAAAACATATATTTTCTTAAAAAACCTTACTGACCCCAAACTTTTGAGCAGTATAGAGTATGTATGATCGGATATATAGATTTACATGAAGAGAAAATATACTAAATTTTAAAAAAAATGTTTGTATGAGAGTATATCGTCCATGAAAACGAACAGAGCATTTGAGCGTGGGCCTTTTTCAGAGCAGAACCCCACCTGGGAGAGATAAGCCATGAAAACGGATATTCCACTGATTGCACATTGTAGTGTAAACCATCATCTTGGCCTAAGAGCAGGATCAGGCACTTTGATGCCAAAGACAGAGAGATGGAGATGGGGGGAGGACAGGTACACTCTCGCACACAAAAGAGCAGTCTGATTTGAGTTGCACTTACCCCTAAACGGTGGTCTGAAAGGATGCTGTCAGAATGTGTTCAAGAGAACATGAGCGATGAACTTCAGTGCATAACCCTTTAATATCCGACACAGTGCTGGTGGGAAATGGAAGTCAGTCGCCTTTGCCGTTAGTTCAGAGGCGGCCATTAATCATCTTAATTACTAGTGCTTATGCATAGTCAGAGTCATTTGACTTCTCTGGCAGATTTGTGGCATTTGCAGTGCCACAAAATATAGTGCCTGCTTGGATTTCCAAGATATTCTACGTACATACCACATTTTATCATCAATAAAATATAGTAAGTCCCCACTTCAGTTGTCCTTTCGCTTTAAAAAATATTCCTCTCCCACAAGGACATTCATTAAATCCAAACACACAGACATCTTAAGGCACTTTTACAATAAAACCAGAACTAGGACTCCACCTGTGAGATGGAGACGCTCTGCGCATGGACTCCCGGGCTCTCTCTCTCTCTGCGTTCCAGTCGTGTCTTAAAGTTTACCTCATTATCTAGCAAACACATTGCTCTCCATACTTACGCCGTGCTGTGGAACCTCTCATGGATACAGACATTCACAGAAGCTCATTAGGATGGTACTGCTTGAGCCCTGTTTGGAGCTTTGCGGTCGCAAACAGATCAGGGTTAAGAGTTTATTATAAAACGGACTGATTTCGACTGATTTTTGATTGGTTGCGCAACATTCAAAGTCAGTGTGAACAGCAGACAATAATAATAATAATAATATGTATTATATAATATAATGTATTATAATTGTTGTTGTTTTTGTTGTTGATGAAGATATAATAAATTATTTTGTTAATGTGGCAAGACTATATCTACAGTTTCACTTTCAGTTATTATTATTATTAAATTTGTTATTAATTTGTTGTATCATTTTTATTATATTTATAATATATTTATTTATATTGATGAATTTTATGAAAAATTATTTTCATTTTTTTAACATATTTTATTCAGTTGAATCCTACTGCTTCTATCTTATGGTCATGTATTGGAAAATAGCAGCTTACAAAATCTACAGCTTTTGGTTTTGTAATAAACAACTTAGCATGATGAGCAATTAAAAAAAAATCTATTTATCTGTTCTGTATTGCTCAAGGATGTAAGGCACATGTTTTACAATGATTTCTAAGATGCAAATGTGGTATTCCTACCATTAGATGCTGTTATACAACAAAAACCAGCAAGGTCTGCTACTCAGCTCAAGTGTACCAAGCATACAAGAGTGTACTATACACACAGACTTGTTTTTTTCATGCCTGATTTACTTTTCCATTGCATTTCCATCTAGTTTTTTTTCCCCCACACTGTGCATAGTGAGTATAGTATATCAATTTATATTAAAGGGAAAAATCCAGACTTGTATAGATATTTTCCTTCCCATCCCTTTCTCTCATACTCGTACTCTCCTTCTACCACTCACCTAGCAGTTCTTAATTAAGTTTTCATATGAAACCATGGTTCAATGTCTATTTGAATATAAATCAGATTGGATTTTCATCTTAAAGGCAGACTTTTTACTGCTGGCTGTGTGTATACTATTAGTCAGCAAGGCATTTCTCATTTACATTGGCTTGATTCTGTGGGAAGTCCTTGAGAATACTGCTGTTGAAATAAAAGAAAAAAAAAAACATTGATGTTGATTTGTTTATCATTACCAATACTGAAGTAAATACTTATTTTTTTATATGTAGAAATTTTAATTAATTATATACCAGGGTGAAAAATATGACATGTACGCAAGGGCATGCCAATCCAAAAGCATAACTTTTATCTAAAAAACATTTCTGTGTGATCAGACTATCAAAGACTAGAATTAAATATAAGAAAGAAATAGTTCTTTATTTATAATTTATGAACAAATCATTTAGACTCAGATTTATTGACCACATTTGACTTAAAAAGAATGATTCATTCTCAAATTGGTACTGTACTTCTCTCATGAATATGCCAGGACAGCTGGGGGAGATGTCAAGTCATATGGACTATTTTTTAATGGTGCTATTGTGTCATTTTTGAAGCTCGAAAGCTCCATTTCCCATTCATTGTAATAGTGTGGGGGGAAAAACATCTAGGGAACGAGACGCTGCGTCATTATGTTGATGCTATGGGAGCGGCCCCATGAGTAACCGGTGTCTGAAGCACGAGTGAAACACACCAACTACATTCCAGATGGTCTTATGACGTAACATAGTGTGTTTATGTGTATTAACCCTCAGGGGTCTGAGGATTTTTGGGGCCCTGGAGAAGTTTTGACATACCCTGACATTTGTGCTTTTTTCAGTTGTTCATAAATATATTAATGGAAAAAGTGTCATTACACTGTATTCAGCACAAACTAGGCTACAATAATATGTGAGGAACATGTATGCACATGTTTGTGTTTTTGAAGGAATAACGTTTATGCGTGGTTATTGAAAAAACAAAAAACTTAAGTCACTGAAATAAAGCCAAAAAATATATATTAAATCTTTGTTCACAAGACTTCTGGGTATTGGAGATTGTAGACTAGAGTTTTTGCTTCAAAATTATGTAAAATTATCCTTCCTACACTGTGAACGCTGGATACTGTTTTCATTTCATACTTGCAGCCGGAGGGCGCTCTGTGCACCTTTAGTCCACAAATTCATATAAAGAAGAACAGGAACCAGGAACTAACGGCATGTCTTCTAGAGGTCGCTAAGCATGGCTTTAACATCCAGATAAACACTTTTCAAGACAATAAATACACGATTGAGACGATGAATGCATGTGTTGCCTCAGAATTTGCCTCTGAATAGCGCTCCTCCGTGGGCGTGGCCGCATTAGCGGACAATGAGCTGAATCACGGACTTCTGACATGGCTCTCTTTTCATACAGATTACATAAACACAGAATTTTTGTTTTCGATTTGACTTACAAGATTTAAAACCTGACATTTCAACATTTTTTTAGACAGAAGTCTCTTTTTTTGTGATTAGTATTCACTAAGTTACAGTTCATTTTCTGAGAACTGTCAGATTGGACTTCGTTCAGAGGGAGACGAGAGATCACGCATCATGTTAGTTTTCTTTATTTTGCAAAAAGCACAACATTTTGTTTTTACTCTGAGTGTACACAAATAAAAGAAGATATTCCACAGATTAAAATGGTGTATAGCTCTTAATTGTATGTGCAACATTGACAGAGTATTTTGAGTCTCTTTCACACTGGTTAGAAAAAAACGAGGTGATCACGCCGGCGTGACCGCCAACCCGAGGGAGTTAAAGAGTGCCTGCATTTGACGACATCACCTTCATTGTCTGAAGGAAGCATGGCAACACGACATAGTATCTCGTTCCCTTCTCAGGGAGCCGGTTTTATATACATAACCCTAGACTCTACACTGTATTATTACATTGACGCTATGGGAATGTTAATACCCACTTCGCCATGCTGAAAAATGCCTGATATACTATGCTGTGAAGATATGCACAATTATAATGAGCTAGCACTAAAATAACTTAACAGACTTAAACCGGAGTCAGATGTACTTCGTTCAGGCACATCCACAGTGCCACACTCTGGCAGCCTTGCTGAGTGGAGATTAGATAGATTCCACTGTCTGCAGAACCCCATGGCCTGACACGGCACCTCACATGCCTTGCCATTAACTGCTAAGGAGCGGAGTTAGCGAAATAACATTCACCTAGCTCCTCCCACTGCAATTGCTATAGCAAATCCGTGATCCGAACCGCGAGATGCAGCAAATCGACTGATCACTCACGAAAAGAGTCATACTCATCACAGTGAGTGCATTCAGCTCCCTCAAGAGCCAAGTAAGCTTGCACTCTTCACATTGGCAAGGCAGGCGTCCTCAAAGAGGATTCAGTACAAGGAGAGAGAGCTCACAAGCAGCTCTCAAGAAAGATAGCTTGGAAGCAACTCTTAACCTGGGGGATACACACTCCTCTACGATTTTGACACCTCAGTGTGGAAATCTTGGAGAAATGAAGACTCACAGACTTATGTGCAGGTTAAGAGGTGGTATATTGAAAACATCTACCTCTACATCTAAATTCCTCAGAACTTGACGTGCTTACACATAATATGCTCTCAGTTAGGTCGGAAGTGGCCGCAAAGCAGGCTTCCCTGATATAAGGGCAATGGAGCTATCTGGAAAAGCTTGAAAAATTGAACTCCCTTGTCAAACTCGTCCGCCAGTTTGACCGTGATCCCCAGGATCGAAGCTGCAACTATGCCTCAGCAGACATGGTGTCCAAACCATGAGGTACAGATGCTTGACTCTCATTCCTCAAGAAAAGAAGTCAAGCGAAAGCAGAGTTTCCCCACCCTGACTCATCACAATGCATGCATTCAGCTCACTCAAGAGTTGAAAGCACTCGCTTCTCTCTCATAACACAGAGCTTGTTTGCATCACTGGCCATAATGAAAGCTGGTAATACACACTCTCTGAACTGGCTTAAGCTCACACTGACAAACTGCTGTCTGCCAGCTAGTTGGCGTGTTTCACACATGCTTCAGACACCGGTCACTTCTGGGGGCGTTCCCATAGCGTCACAGTAATGACGCAGCATAGAGTTCCCTCGAAAGGGAATTTCCCATGTACTCTTTAAAATATCTATTTTATCTATTTTTATCTTTTATCTTATCTATCTATTCTAAAAGGGCTCTCATGGTCCACAATACCTAAAAAGCACAATAAAAGTACAGCATAAAAATATCTTTAAAAAAATAGTCCATGCAAGATACTTGCGTATCTGCAGTGTTATTTTAGCGTTATTTATATACTATTGTTGTCAGATATATGATCAGTTTGTTTGTTTTGTTGGTTTTTGCCTGTCTACCTGTCCCTCTGTATTCACAAGTTAGTTTCCATGGTTACTGATAATGTTCCGCATGTTACGCACCTGTTTCATGTTCTTTCGTTTAGCTTCCCTGTGTATTTTTAGTCTTCAGTTCTCCCAGTTCTCTGGTGGGTGTCATCATAGTTTACATGCTTGTTTTCTATTGCTATATTTCCCCTTGTGATCTCTTGAGTGTTCCCCTCTGGATTTATTCATTAAAGACAGCATTTGCTTCATTCTCCTGCGCTGTGTGCTTTGCACAACCACACGTGACAATTGTAGTATTTGTTCATTTTCGTTTCACTCATTACTGCTAAGATCAGGTTTCTGTTTTTCATCTAATATTTAGATTTTATTTTATTGTATTTCAGCTTTACATTAATTAACTAAGATAAAAAAATAGTTTTATTTTATTTTTAGTTAACAACACTGCCCATATTATAGATTTGTATAAGAAAATTGCATACATATTTTGAACAACATGAGGGTAAGTAAATTATATATATATTTTTTGAGTGTACTGTCCCTTTAAGGGTATTTGCCTTATGGTGTATGTATAATATACAAAATGCATGTTTATACACAACATGAATGTTAAACTAAACAAACTCTCTCACTTTTTCTATATACATATCCATGTGTTTTCTCAGCATGCCATTATGAGTTTCATGACTCTGACCTGCCGGTGTCTTTAATTCCTCATCGTGCCCTTAGGTTCTGTTTTAATTACTTCTTCCTTTGACATGGTGGGTTTATTTTAAGGAGCAAATACTAAAACGCCACCGGGAAAGCGAACATGATTCAGCCCATAGAGTCTTGAGGTTTGGCACCAATCTAAACCGAGTAGAAGAAGGAAATAGGAAAGAGGTGAGGTGTAGCGCTTTTTCTCGGTTTTGGAGATTGGAGAAGGGCTGGGAGGGATGAAGAAGGGAGCATGTGAACAAGAGGTGAGGAATGCTAATTGTATTCATAAGATGCAGCCTTAGTTTATCCTTATCTATGCGCTTCTCTCTCTCTCTTATTTTTTTTAAATATTCCAGACAGCTTCACTTCAAGTCCTCAGGCTGTCTTAAAGAGATTCTTTTGAGAGGGCTGTGGTCAGGGACTGTCGGACATGCTTTTAGTCTGTTTACTTCTGTAAATGCAGGACTCCCGAGGAAAGATAAATACAAATGGACAAACAGAAAAGGTGTTGCTGTGGGTATTTGACTTACGTTTTATGAATTTGAATCGCACACAGACTGTTCTCAAGCCTGACAGTTTGTCATTCGGTTGTCTTTGGGTTTGCGTTTGGTATTTACAGCTTTTTTACTTGATTGACAAGGGCCACAGGAAGTGGAAGCATCCCTCCATTCAGTGAGTGATTATCTTAAATGGAGAAATTAAAGGATTACAAACTGGCCCAGTAATCCAGCTGTCAATCTCTTGACTCATTAAGGAGTAGGAGGAGAGAGGGACAGAGAGAGAAGAGAAGAAACTTAGGTGTTAGGAAGAGAAGATTAGTCTTTCGGTATCTCGCTCGGCACCTTGTTCATAATCTTTATTGAAACCTTGTGTCATTGTAGATGATATTATCATGCACATGATGTTCTGTTGAAAAAGATAGTTCATCCAGAAATTAAAATACTGTCATAATTTACTCACACTCATGTCATTCCAAACCTGTTTGAGTGTTTTCTCTCTCTCTCTCTCTCTCTCTCTCTCTCTAAATGTCTTGGCTCTCAAAGTCCAAAATGACTCACCACAATAAAATATTGTCTATAGGAAAATAACACTGCATCTGGCTTATATATATATATATATATATATATATATATATATATATATATATATATATATGAAATATGAAAATTACATATGAAAATTGAAAATAGATAAAAAATAAAAATAATAATAAAAAATAATAAAAATAACACTGCATCTGGCGTATATATATATATATATATTTTTCTATATATTTTCAATTTTCATATGAATTTTAGTTTTGTTTAATTTTTTTTTTTTTTTTGCATAGTAAAATAAAACCCGTAGCTGTTGTTTGCCTTTTTTGACAAGCAATTTTGTCAGATAACCAAGTTTAGTGTTTTGTTTTTCCTTCATATTTATATAAAAAAATATAACAAATATTTTCCTCATTTTGAGTGTTTAATCGAACTTGTAGGGTCATAAAAAACAAATATACCCTCCGGACATCACTTTTGGCCACTACTGTATAATTTTGGCTTTATTTCAGTTAACAAAAACAATCATTTAGCATCCCCAGTAGCTCTCAAATACAATACGGCGTCACTGACGTCACTGATTTTTGGTACAAGAACCTGCATCAAATGGTGTTGATGTACCAGATGTTTTTGCAGTCTTTATGTCGTTTGTAGAGCAGAAAGGAAGACTTTTGTTCCTCATTTATATTCATTATATGTAAAAGTGACGGAATATTTTTCAAAAATGTACCTTTTTGTGTGCCATAGAAAAAATAGTCGGTCACACTTTAGATTATGGTCCAATTCTCACTATTAACTAACTACCAACCATGACTTTTGCCTCAATATACTCCTAATTACTGCTCATTAATAGTTAGATTAGGTAGTTGTTAAGTTTAGGTATTGGGTAGGATTAAGGGATGCATGGTCATGCAGAATAAGTACTAATATAATACTAGTACTAATATTTTTACAGCTAATATGCAGTTAGTTAATAGTGAATTGGACCCTGAACTAAAGTGTTACCAAAAAGTCATATGGGTTTGTAACGGCATGAGGTGAACTTGAAGTTTGCTTTGAGGCACACTTTTTGAGAAGTTTTGTAAAATTATGAAATATGCTTTTCAGGCCGGTGAAATGGCAGATTAATAAATCAGACTATGAAGAAGGGAAAGATAATAATAGAAATATTGTGGACTTCATAATATAAATCCCAAGCATTTGGTTATTGATTCATTCCAAGCCATTGTCTACACTGACAGTTTTTTCTCTTCAGTCTCGGGAGCAGACTGAACTATCCATATCTGCGTCTGTCCTTTCATTGATTTCTTTTGTTATTAAGTCGTTTATATTGTCCATAACGGGGAGGCATCTCTTGTATATTATGAATATCAGCTCGAACTTGTAGACGTTTCTAGAATCCTGGAGCTGCTTTGGGGACTGGAGTAAGGCGAGGAAAAATCAATACAAATTTCCACCGTGCTGCCAGTTCAACATGGTCACTCACGTACAGCATTGATCGCCTCTTCAGAACAATCTTTGTAGTTTTATTTATACGTTCATACATGCATTCGTATAAACACAAACCTATTTGAAAAGTAAAAATGCTGAAGGACAAGAAGCCAGGTGAGATTGCGGAAGCAGAAAAGGGAAGAAATCAAGGATTCAAGGTCTGTGTCTTCTTAAATTTCCAAAGCTTGCTGGAGTTCCCTGGACGTTGGCCAGGAATGCAAATATGATTATCAAAAAATATCTTCTGCAAGTGCTCGGACTCTAAATTGTCCTCTTCAGACTTTGTATAAATTTTCCACAGGCCTGCAACAAGCTCTTCATGTTCACTGAACTGTTGTGGTCTGTAAATAAAAAGACGTATGTTGGCACAGGCTTCAGCACTTTTGCTCTGATAAAGAGCTTGGCCATTGGTGGGTAAAAATTATGTTTGCAAAAGGACTATTCAAATTTCATCCCTGGCTACCAGTGGCTTAATTTTGAATTTTGCAAGTGTGTACAATATTCATTATCACCAAATGCAGCAGTTTCATAGAAAAAAGCAAACATCACCAACAGACCCTAGGCTGATATTCGGTTTATTTATTTATTCAAATCATGAATGCTGTTTACAACAGATAATTTGGAGGTGAGGTATGAGACCTGAATGTGAATGAAATATCCATAATGTCCAATGACCATTGTGCTAGATGTGAAATTTCACTAAATAGCACAAATAAATCCATTTCCGCTTCACTCACTGAGTCATCGCCGCACTTGCACTTGTAGGGTCTCGGTTTTAAATAACCATGTAACATTTCGCTGTGGGGGTTACGGATAACTGTAAGATGGATTTAATTAAGCACTTCAAGTGAAATAATAATAACTTACATTTAAACAGGTGCTGCCAGTAATTTATTGAATAAGAAGTCTATACCAAGAAATGACAAAAGAGTCAGAGACATAGTTCTGAATGGCTTTAATTTGTCAATCGAACCTCTTGATGGAAGGTAAATGGGTGTCTGAATGTATTTAAGACCACTCGGTAAGCCTTGAGTCAAGGTGCTGGGATGGGTAATGTTCTTGTCATTGAGTTTTGAATCTGCATATATGCTTGACACTGTAAATGGCATTGGTGCTGTAAAAACTAATTATCACCATGGTGATGTACTGCAAGAGTGTTATTATTGCAGTGCTGTGAAGTACATTGTTAGTTCACATTCAGAAAATCCAGACATCGCTTTTTGTCAATCCACAGGAATTTTCTTTAATATTTTATTTTTATTTTACATTTTTCCTTTAATGATAAAATAGCAGACAGAAAACCATATGTATAGGCCTTGGCTCTGGAATTTTGAGAGTCTTTTTGAGGGTCATCATAAACATCAATACTGTCATTAAATAAAATATCTGTGGATTTGGCTGTACTAGTTGGATCCAGCAGACCATAGATGGCTTTGCTTATGGTGTGGAGCTGTTTGTGTCTGTTCATGTACAGTATATGTGATTTTGTAAATGATGTTGGCAAGTTTTATGAAATATTTTGGGGTCAATAAAAGTTAAGATCAGTTAACATTTGTGGCATAATGTTGACTTCCATAAAAAATAATATTGACTTGCCCTTCCTGTTTCTTTTTCTTTTTTTTTCTTTTTTTTAAATAAGTAAGGATTTAAAGGTGCCATCGAACGTTTTTTTTTTACAAGATGTAATATAAGTTTAAGGTGTCCCCTGAATGTGTCTGTGAAATTTCAGCTCAAAATACCCCATGGATTTCTTTTAATTAATTTTTTTAACTGCCTATTTTGGGGCATCATTAAATATGATAGATTCATGCTGCGGCCCCTTTAAATCTGGCGCTCCCCCGCCCACGGAGCTCTTGCTTGCCTTTAACAGCATAAAAAAAGTTCAAACAGCTAATATAACCCTCAAAATGGATCTTTACAAAGTGTTCGTCATTCATGCTGCATGCATACATCGGATTATGTGAGTATTGTATTTATTTGGATGTTTACATTTGATTCTGAATGAGTTTGATAGTGCTCCGTGGCTAAAGCTAACATTACACACTGTTGGAGAGATTTATAAAGAATGAAGTTGTGTTTATGCATTATACAGACTGCAAGTGTTTAAAAATGAAAATAGCGACGACTCTCTTGTCTCCGTGAATACAGTAAGAAACGATGGTAACTTTAACCACATTTAACAGTACATTAGCAACATGCTAACGAAACATTTAGAAAGACAGTTTACAAATATCACTAAAAATATCATGTTATCATGGATCATGTCAGTTATTATTGCTCCATCTGCCATTTTTCGCTGTTGTCCTTGCTTGCTTACCTAGTCTGATGATTCAGCTGTGCACAGATCCAGACGTTAATACTGCCTGACCTTGTCTAATGCCTCGATCATGGGCTGGCATATGCAAATATTGGGGGCGTACATATTAATGATCCCGACTGTTACGTAACAGTTGGTGTTATGTTGAGATTCGCCTGTTCTTCGGAGGTCTTTTAAACAAATGAGATTTATATAAGAAGGAGGAAACAATGGTGTTTGAGACTCACTGTATGTCATTTCCATGTACTGAACTCTTGTTATTTAGTCAGTTTGGGGTCAGTAACATTATTTATTTTTTTTTTTAAGAAAGAGATTAATACTGTCGTTCAGGTAAGATGCATTAAATTGATCAAAAGTGACAGTAAAGACATTTTAATGTTACACAAGTTTTCGAATTTCAAATAAATATCTTATAAACTTTCTAGTCTTCAACGAATCTTGAAAAAAAGTATTATGTTTTCCACAACAATGTTAAGCAGCACAACTGTTTTCAATATTGATAATAATAACAAATGTTTCTTGGGCACCAAATCAGCATATTAGAATGATTTCTGAAAGATAATATGACACTGAAAACTGCTGAAAATTCAGCATTGCCATCACAGGAATATATTATTAAAACATATATTAAAATAGAAATGTTAAATTGTAGTAATATTTCACTATATTACTGCTTTTACTGTTGCAGCCTTCCTCTCAAAAGATATTTCTTTTAAAAACATTTTAAAAATCGTACCGACCCCAAAATTTAAACGTGTGCATTATTTGAGCTGTAAAGTTGTTCTTATCATTTTTATGGTCATTTTAAGGATTTTCTTTTTATTTCAAAATGAATATTTCTGGTAATCAGCAGTAGGCCTAAACTGTGGTGATTGAGCTTAATTTGTACTGAACCCAGAATATTCCTTTTAAGCTGCGCACCTGTTTAAAAAGGCCCCTGTACGAGCTACTTCATAGACACATACACAAACTCAATACAATGCACAAAGATGCACAGATGTTCAGACACATGTGCGCGCACGCAAACCCGATCCTTGCTACCGCAGTGAATGTGCCGTTAAGCGGCCGTGTTCTGTGATGTCATTGTGTTTAGATCTCAGGAGAAATGCCTATCACAGCTGTAGTGGCAGGAATCTTCTATATTCTCTCCAAACATCAGTACCGGAAAATACCAGGATTTTCTCTGCCACCTACGGAGTTACAAAACTGAAGGTTCATTTTATTGCTTTGAAGCTGCAAAGCTTAGAAAATACACAAACACACACATAGTCAGTGGACGGAAAAGTGCACACAGGACCCTTGCACACAAACACACATCCATTTAAAGACACACTCTGTATTGAGCTGAGGAGGTGATTTCATCTGAAAGTATAATGATATTGGAGGAAGCACTATCACTGGTAGGTTACACAGATCAAAAGGCTGCTAGTTACTTCCTGATCCTGTGGCCTCTGGCTTTTTGTATTTTTTCTGCTACCTTTTTACAGGATTTTAGATCCATTCCCCCCCCTCTCTCTCTCTCTCTCTCTCTCTCTCTCTATATATATATATATAGAACATTTTTCTATGACTATTTCAGCAGACAAGTGATGTGTTTTTATTAGTTGATCACTGAATTCATTACTGATTCATTCAAAACACTGATTTATTCAGGAATGAAACACTTGGCTACCCCTGTGTCCCAATGTGAACACATTCCATCCTAAATAGTAAGTGAGATTAGAATAAGTGTGTATAGTGTACTACTTCTGGTAGATCTGGTAGAAGTATGGATACACACTCTATCGGCTCTATATATGCCCACAATCCACTGGGCATTGGAGAAGGATTCGGTTAAGAACTACAAATAAGAATAAAAAGAACTACAAACGTGGCTGATGTGCATGAGACCGGCAGTTAGAGGCGTGATTTTTTTCCCCCAATCCAGTTCAGCGGACCAAACACTGATCCCTAAACCTACCCATCACTGTAACCTCAGCCAATGAAATTGGTGCAGGGCAGGATTTCCGCTGAATTGGTTTGGGGGGAAAAATCACGCTAAGTTGAGACACCCTGGAAAGGGGGTTTGAATTATTAATAATCAATATCAAACTTGACAAAAATATTTATTAAATGTTAAATTAAATTAAATTAAAAAAATTCTTCTCATGTATCAAATCTTGCCTACTTTTCTGCTACACACTCAAAGGTATCTACTTTTTCTTCACAGAAAGAGTACATACTTTTAGGACATAGTATAAGTACGCAAATTGGGATACAGCATGAGTCTGTCATTTTTAGTAATTCATTCATCATTTGTTCAAAATGCTGATTCATTCAGTAACAAAACAAATTGGTGAGTCGTTGAATCATTCAGTCAACCGATTTGTTGAAAAACATTCATTTAGAAACAACACACCACTGCTGTATTGATCAGAGACACATGAGTGTTCTGTAGGATATATTTTCATTGGCAGATCAAAACAAACAGAGAAACAGTAATTTATTTATATAGTGCTTTATAATACAGATTGTTTCAAAGCAGCTTTACAGGGATACACAGGAAAATAATTATCAGATTTGCAAATAGAATTCAGTTTTGCTATAAAACTGCTCTAAAAAAATGTAAGCTAATCAATATTAACTTGTTTATTGAACTGCTGTTTTAAAAGAATATATCTGTATATTTCTCACTGTGTGTAGATGTTTTTGTGTTTGGTCTGTTTGATCTTCTGGAACAAAATCAGACATATATATTTGAGAAGAAAAGGTTGATTTGGCATCCAGTGTCAGGCAGTAGAGGTTCTTCACAATAAATTGGTCGAACTGGTTATCAAAGCATTGATGGTTCATAATTCAGTGAGAATCGTTCGGACAGCTCATACAGTAATTCATTTGAAGCACTTTCACTCTTCGTACAAGAGTAACAAGATATTTCAGAAAGCAGCGAACAAAAAGAATGCTGGATGAACTGGATATTTACTTACAGTCAGTTGAAACCAAACCTGCAAATGCATCCTGATTTGGTGTGGATGAAGTAGCTCTTTATTACTTTCTACTCAAGCAGGTGTAGCTTGTGCTGCAGGCACATTTGCCAACTAAGAGAGTATCAAAACACTAACAGTGAAAAATACACAAATTACAGAAAGTACCAGGGTAGTACCAAGTTGTTATTTTAAGTGCTTTAGGATGCCATAGATAGTAGGCTACATGAATATGTTAAGAATTTTATACTATGGTTTTATTGTCATGTCATGACACTTGTTTAGATATTGTAATTTCTCTGTACACACTAATAATATTTACAGTATTTATTGGGTTTGTTTGGTTTTATTACAATATTTTTATATTGTATTGTATTTAGATTTATATTGTTGTAGAGATACTTGTTTTTAACAATGTGCACTACATTATTACTTCCTCTCATGGTTAAAGGGTAGTTCACACCAAAGCTGATAACTACAACTATAGTTTTTATTATTATTATTATTATTCTTTTTTATATTTAAGTCCACACCAGAGCTATATTGATGAAAACATGGATAGTTAGAATACATTTAAGAACGATTTATTTAGTTTTTAGTTTTTGCAGCTGGCAATATCTTTAATATTTTATTTTTATTATATTGTATGTAGCTTGTAGTGTGACTAGGTTGCTTTATCTAACCTGTCTTTATCTAACCTGTTAGTAGCATATTTTGCATATTTTGAGTAGCTTGCCGAATACCATTGACATCAGATCAATGATAGTTTGGTTGCCCACAGTGCCATATTTCTTTACACCCCCTTGGCAGCAATGCAACATGCTTAACTATGCATAGACATGGATGTTGACTCAAGAATCATGAGCAAATCACCTACTTAAAGAGCACCATAGTGTGTGCCCTCGGGATTATGCAGCTGTCTCATGTCTTTGTGTGAGAGAGAATAATTGTTTTTTCTCTAATTACGAACGTGAGATGTGGCTGCTGGTGTGGTTGTTCGCAGCTGCCATCTTTTCATTCTTGTTGGCACCTATCTGGCTGAAAATGGGATTTTCTACCATCTGGATTTGTGTTTTATGCTGATGAAACAAAGTTGCTCAAGTGAAATTGAACATGGTTTGCTGTAAAAATTTCTCAATATATAACAATGAAAAAATCTGTTAGCTTTTCTGTAAGTCATTTGTATAACTTTAAGGGGTGAATTCACTAAACAAATGCAGCATTTCAGCACAAAAATCTGTCCTATTCACTAATCAATAGCAGTACAATTTAATCAGCCACTAAATACACAAACAAGACTTGTTTCTATGAAAATAAGGCTTTTTAAGGTTTACTCCTTGTTTATAAAACTCAGTTTTGTTTTTTGTTTTTTTTGCTTGCCACAATTACTGTTGCGCTATATCCTACTACAGAAAGCAGACGGTAAGCAAAATTTTATTAAACAAGGATGTACAGTATGTGTACATTTTCTATTGATCATGGCAGCAAATGATGGAGAATAGCAAATGATGGATATGCGGATGTCCACTTTAAAGCAATGTTTTTAACCCTGAGAAAAAATAAATATTAGTCAGAAAAACATTTTTTAATGGAAAAGTTTTTCAACCTTTAGACAAAATAAATAATAATGATAAAAATATATATATACATATATACAATGTATATATATATATATATATATATATATATATATATATATATATATATATATTATATATACAGTACAGTCCAAAAGTTTGGAACCACTAAGATTTTTAATGTTTTTAAAAGAAGTTTCATCTGCTCACCAAGGCTACATTTATTTAATTAAAAATACAGTAAAAAACAGTAATATTGTGAAATATTATTACAATTTAAAATAACTGTGTACTATTTAAATATATTTGACAAAGTAATTTATTCCTGTGATGCAAAGCTGAATTTTCAGCATCGTTACTCCAGTCTTCAGTGTCACATGATCCTTCAGAAATCATTCTAATATGCTGATTTGCTGCGCAATAAACATTTATGATTATTTTCAATGTTGAAAACAGTTGTGTACTTTTTTTTCAGGATTCCTTGATGAATAGAAAGTTCAAAAGAACAGCATTTATCTGAAATACAAAGCTTCTGTAGCATTATACACTACCGTTCAAAAGTTTGGGGTCAGTAAGAATTTTTATTTTTATTTTTTTGAAAAGAAAATGAATACTTTTATTCAGCAAGGATGCATTAAATCAATCAAAAGTGGCAGTAAAGACATTTATAATGTTACAAAAGATTAGATTTCAGATAAACACTGTTCTTTTGAACTTTCTATTCATCAAATAATCCTGAAAAAAAATATTGTACACAAATATTTTGTACAATTGTACACATTAAATGTTTCTTGAGCAGCAGATCAGCATATTAGAATGATTTCTGAAGGATCATGTGACACTGAAGACTGGAGTAATGATGCTGAAAATTCAGCTTTGCCATCACAGGAATAAATTACTTTGTCAAATATATTCAAATAGAAAACAGTTATTTTAAATTGTAATAATATTTCACAATATTACTGTTTTTACTGTATTTTTAATTAAATAAATGTAGCCTTGGTGAGCAGACGAAACTTCTTTTAAAAACATTAAAAATCTTAGTGGTTCCAAACTTTTGGACTGTACTGTGTATACAAATGAACATTTCTTTAAAGCCTGATGTATCATATTTGATACTCAGAATTTAACATTAAAAAATTATGTGTGGATAATAAATAAAACTCCAGTCTAGTAAGTGTTTAACTTGAAATTTTACCAAAAATATAAGAGGTATTCTTATGTTTACTTTATAAAAAACATTGAAGACTTCACAGCGAAAAGACGTGTACCACGACCTGAAGGTGGATGTTTTTAGAATAATTTTACTTGCTAAAAAGGTATAAAATATCAATCAGATGACAGAAGGCCTATAGTAGATTGTGTACAACAGGTTTTTCAGCAGTTTTGTTGATAATTGAGAGACCTTAGAAATTGTGTACATCAAATATGATACATTAGGCTTTAACCGGGTTAATCAACTGTGGCAAGCATGGCGAGGCCTCTAGCCGTGGGAATGGAGTGAAGCCAGTGGCAGAAGTGCTAATTCGGTCCTGGCCTGCTTGCCACATCGACAAACCTCTATATGTAAATCTTCTGTATTTGAACTTTCTTTTAAAGTGGTTATATCAGTGACCTTTGACCTTTGACCTTTGTTTGCAAGCAAGGCTGTGAGCCAGCGCCCAGGTCCCAGGAGTTATTCATGTGTCACCAACAGTAACCCTCGTCACAGTGATGGTGATGGCCCGAGGGGTCTCTGCCTCAGTGACAGCTGACAGAAGAGTGCAGAAAGAAGCTGGGCCCTGGGAGGCCAGCCGTGCTTTTCAAACAGAAACAGGGACTACAGGTGTCAGAATCCATCTGTCCAATATGATAACAAGTCCTAGGATTCACTCTAGCCTGTTTAGCTGTTGTTTAGTGTGGTTCCACACCCTTATAGGGATAGTTAGCTATTTATGTCCCATAACATTAAAGGTGCCCTAGATTCAAAAATTTAATTTACCTCGGCATAGTTAAATAACAAGAGTTCAGTACATGGAAAAGACATACAGTGAGTCTCAAACTCCATTGTTTCCTCCTTCTTATATAAATCTCATTTGTTTAAAAGACCTCCGAAGAACAGGCGAATCTCAACATAACACCGACTGTTACGTAACAGTCGGGGTGTACGCCCCCAATATTTGCATATGCCAGCCCATGATCGAGGCATTACACAAGGGCAGCCAGTATTAACGTCTGGATGTGCAGAGTTGAATCAACAGACTAGGTAAGCAAGCAAGGACAATAGCAAAAAATGGCAGATGGAGCAATAATAACTGACATGATTCATGATAACATGATATTTTTAGTGATATTTGTAAATTGTCTTTCTAAATGTTTCGTTAGCATGTTGCTAATGTACTGTTAAATGTGGTTAAAGTTACCATCGTTTCTTACTGTATTCACGGAGACAAGAGAGCCGTCGTTATTTTCATTATTAAACACTTGCAGTCTGTATAATGCATAAACACAACTTCATTCTTTATAAATCTCTCCAACAGAGTAGCATTAGCCGTTAGCCACAGACTCATTCAGAATCAATGTAAACATCAAAATAAACACTGTACTTACGCGATTAGACATGTTTCATGACGAACACTTTGTAAAGATCCATTTTGAGGGTTATATTAGCTGTTTGAACTTTTTTTATGTTGTTCAAGGCAAGCGCGAGCTCTTGGGGCGTGGAGCACGAGAATTAAAGGGCCACACATCCTGAATCGGCTCATTTCTAATTATGCCCCAATATAGGCAGTTAAAAAAATTAATTAAAAAAAATCTATGGGGTATTTTGAGCTGAAACTTCACAGACACATTCAGGGGACACCTTAGACTTATATTACATCTTTTAAAAAAAAGTTCTAGGGCACCTTTAAAAGTCTTTTAAGGTATTTAGAAAAATATTTTAAGGTATAGAAACTTTATTTTGTGTATTTTCAGATGCACGTATAATGGTATATGATGCAATTAAACTGAAAGCTCACTTAAAAATCAATGTTCTGGTCTCACTTATGTTGTTTACCATAGCTGTCAAAACCTATCTGAGCATATATGAACTTAGTGTATAATGAACCAAAAGTGCCCAGAGTTGGAAACTGTGGTGGAGGGCAAGATTTGAATTTAATATAATGTGTCTTTTATTATTGTGATTACAGTGTCTTTTGGGGCAGATCATGTTTGAACGCCTCCATGCCAAACCTTATTTAGATTGCATGAACATGCAACCAAGCGAAACACTGATTTGTTATTTATGAGGCTCATCTCAAGACTTAGTTATGTTCTGTTTATTTGATTTATTGGTTCAGACAGTAGTCTAATAAAGTCTAAGGATTCTGTGTTAATGTTCCTGTTTGTTTGTTTGCACTCCCATGTAGTTTTGTTAATGAGTGTTTAATTATTTATTTCTGTTTTGTCTGTGTAAATTCTTTTACTTTAAAATGCATACAGCCGCTAAGATTCAGACTCAGCTTCCTGAGGTTTTTTATTATATTATATTATATTATATTATATTATATTATATTATATTATATTATATTATATTATATTATATGTGGTGCTGTCAACGTTGACACTTTAACGTATGCAATTAATTCAAAATCCTTAACGCTTTCAAATAATTTAACGCAAATAACGTAAATAAATTGTATCATTAACATAATCTTGGGAGTCGAGAGTTTATCACTCCTACTACCTAACTACCTAAATACCTTCAATAAATTCTTCTCCCCACAAGAAGCTTACTTATTTTTTCTTCTTATTACTTCTTTTTAAGTACAAGCTTATTTATTTTGTGTATTAGAGAAATCTAATACACTGGCGAGCCACCAAAACGACTGCTCAGCCAAATACAACAAAATCTAACAATAGAAGGACAAATTGACTGATGAATTTCTCTGGTTCTTAGTGAAATTGGTTTGTTTAGTTGTAATTGAGTGATACGCAGTGGGAGATTATGCAAGTGAACCTTCACAGACCCCATTAAACAGCTTGACAAGTGCAGTTTTTTTATGCCTATTTTGATATATTTTCTGTTTAGACAGAAAGTTGGGGCAGGACCAGCCAAGTTACTGACTTTAAGATGAATGGGAATTCTAACAGATAGCCGTCTCCACGTATGATAGGCCACGTGCTATTGCTAGTCAGAAATATGTGGTAGTATGAGCAGGCATCAGTATATTTTGTCCATTTTTCAAAAAAAAGGACTGTAAACTTTAAATGTGCAATCTGCTAAGAGTTATTTTTGTCATTTTATTTTTGGGAATACGCTGGTATATAGATGACCTCAAAGCTAATAGAAATGGTCTAGAAGCCACAAAATTCCAGTTTTGATGTCAT